>NC_134862.1:28665030-28785030 GCF_049852395.1 Peromyscus maniculatus bairdii | reverse complement strand
CCGCAACCCCAGGTAGGCTGGCCATGGATGCAGCGTCCCTCCCGAGGTGGATGTTGCTGCACATGGTGTGTGTGTGTGTGTGTGTGTGTGTGTGTGTGTGTGTGTGTGAGAGAGAGAGAGAGAGAGAGAGAGAGAGAGAGAGAGAGAGAGAGAGAGAGAGAGAGAGAGAACATGCATGCTTCTCTTTGAAAGAGTTCTGTGCTGTCCAGAACTTCATGGAAAAAGAAAGGGCGTCGGGGGCAGAGAGAGGAGAGGGGGGTGGCTGTCCCCAGAGAGTGGGACACCGCTCTTTAAACTTCAAGTGTCCCTAGAGCTGCTGGGGACAGCCTTCTTGTAGCCTCCTCCAAGGTGGTGTCCCATCCCCCTCTTCCCAGGGCAATGCAAGTCCCTAGAGGCCGGGGAACAATTTGCTGAGGTGGCTTAAGTACATGTTTTCTCCATCTGTTTTTGTGACCAAGACGAGTTTCAAAGGGGCTGCCATGTGCCGAGTCAGTAGCTAGTGTGTGGCCGCCCTGTGGTTTCACATGGCTGGCCAAGACCAAGACCTCCCCTCCCCAGAGAAACGCAACCCGGGCTCTCAGGGCACCTCGCTCCGCTCGCTCTCATGGTGACCTGCCCCTGCGGTGTCCCCCCCCCCCCACCCCCGCAGGCTGCTTCACTGTGGCTCACTGATGCCGCCCCCAGTGTGTGACGGGGACAGTGTTGCAGGGAGGGCTTCTGAGCAGAGGTTACAAAAGTTCAGATGTGCAGGGAGGGTTAATTGTCCCCGGGGCTTCAGGGATGGCGTTAAGAAGCATGGCTTGGGATGTGTGTTTTCCTAGTTTGCTTAGAGGTCAGGAGGGGGAAAAAATGTCCAAATTAGGAATGGGCTTGTGGCTTAGCTGAGCACAGGGAAGAGGAGAGTGTCTGGTGTGGACTCTGAGATCTGAGGGACACTTCTGGCCAATGAAGAGTCGGGGGTGTGGAGAGTCTTGCTCTGGCTTGGGCTGTCAACCAGTGTCTGATGACTCATGTTTGGGTCTGCTGTAGGGGGTCTCCTCGCTTTCCAGGGGACTCCTGGCCCATCCTCCTCCTCAACCCCGCTCCCCCTTCTTTGAGCCTAAGTTGGTCTGGAACTTGCTATGTAGACAGGAATGATCTTGAACTTCTGACATTCGTGCCTCCTGAGCGATGAGATTTCAGCCCTGTACCACCAGGCTGTGCTTTTGTGGTACTCAGGATCCAACCTAGCGGGGTGACATTGGAACTTAAGCACGCAAGGCAGGCAACTGGGCCATACACCCAGCCTTCACCTTTTCTAACTAATGGAGAAGCAGGAGGGCCCACTTAGGGACCTTAGGTCATCACCTTGGAAACGACTTCCCTCTGCTTTGCCCCAGGCAGCCCTCTGTGAGGTTGTCTGAGCCTCCACTGACTCCCAGAAGCCAATGCAATGTCCTTATTACAGATGGGAGAGCTCAGCTGACCAGTCTGGGCCACCCAACCGGGTGGCACTGGTGTTGGGAGTCCTGGTTTGAGCCTCACTGTAGTCAGCCAGCCCTTCTCTTGGGCTGGACCACCATCTGTGGTATGCATGTGGTATGTGTTCTTGTAAGCTTTTCCCTCCGCAGGGTCAGGACACAGTGGCCTGGGCAGCGGCTGCCCCTTCACAGGCTTTTGCTGGGTCCCATGTCTCTAAGTTGGAGATAGACTTTGGTGGCTAAGACCTGGGCAATGAGCCAAGTTCATGTTCTCACTGTGTCCGTCATGCCTGGACAAAACATCAGTGTCCTGTCCCAAAGCAGGGTGAAGGGATTATTGCCGCGGACACACTGAGCTACAGTCAGTGGGACTCTTCCAGAAGTGCTCAGAAGGCCACAGAGTCACTGTTAGGGCGACTGTGATGGTTAGTGCTGATTGTTGACCTCATAGGATCTGGACCCTCCCGGGAGACAAACCTTTGGGCATGTCTGTGAGGAAGTCCGGGTTAGCTTCTTAATTGGCGTGGGAAGACCCAACCTGCATGTGGGCAGCACCACCCCATGGACTGGGGTCCTGGACCAAATAACATGAAGAAAGCGAGATGGAGCACACATTCAGCACTCTCTTGTTTCTCGACTGTGGGTGCCGTGTGACCAGCCTCATGCTCCTGCCTCTGTGCCTTCCTGCCATGATGGACTGCGCCCTCACACTGTGAGCCAAAGCCAGCCCTGCCTCCCTCCAGCTGCTCCTGGCTGGTGTTTCACTGCAGTATCGAGAGAAGCAACTGATCCAGTGGGTGGGAGCAGCCTCAGCCGCGGTCCCTAGTGGCCCTGCCACAGTCGGTCTGCCCCACACGGCGGGTACTCAGCGCAGCCCACCAGAGGGGTCCCAGTCAGGACAAAAGGCAAAAGGAAGCAGGGTCCTTTCAGATGTCTGGCCTCTCTGAGGGCTCCGTGTGGGGAGCCACCATGGTCAATACCGAGAGTCCCCAATTAAGTCCTCAGCAGAAGTTCATATGGGTGGCGTCTTCAAACCACATACCGAGTCTTTCCATTCATGGGAGTGTTACAACGTCGATGTTATAAAGCACTGACCTGGCATGTAAGAAGCCCAGGGTTCCATCCCCAGTACCCTATAAGCCAGGCACCGTGGCACGTGCCTGTAATCCCGGCACTCTTGGGGTAGAGGCAGGTGGATCAGGAGTTTGAGGTCATCCTTGGCTTCGTAGCAGGTTTGAGGCTAGCCTAGGCTACACGAGACCTTGTCTCGACAACAACAAAGTAGGTAAATGCAAAAGAGCACAGACCGTCCTCAGGGTGACCCGTCTTCGCCTTCCAAGGGTGAGCATCGGCAGTGAGCGTCCATTTCCTTCCAGCCCTCCTTCCTTCCCTGCCTCCTTTCCTCCCTCCTCTCCCGCCTGCTTCCTTCCCCTCTCTTCGGTCTCTCTAGCCCAGGCTGTCCTTTAAATCACTCTAGTGGAGGATGGTCTCGAGTTTCTGAGCCTCCTGCCTCCACTGCCCAGGTGCTGGGACCACAGGCTTCATATCCCCCCCACCCCCATCCCCGAGTCGGGGTTAGGTCCTTTTCTTTCTATTCAGGACTCACCTTTTCCAGGATAGCTCTGAAATTGAGAACAAAAATATGAAAAAAATGTTCACTCCTACACGGTGGAACTCTCAGCTTCAGCCATGTTGTGAAGCCAGAAGAATGCGGCCTGAGGTC
This sequence comes from Peromyscus maniculatus bairdii, assembly GCF_049852395.1. Taxonomy (NCBI): domain Eukaryota; kingdom Metazoa; phylum Chordata; class Mammalia; order Rodentia; family Cricetidae; genus Peromyscus; species Peromyscus maniculatus. Next base: position 28,781,847 of record NC_134862.1, on the reverse strand, counting down.
ATCCAGACCTCGTACCTGGCCTTTCCTTCCTTCCCTAATGGAGACATCCACAGCACGGCTCAGGCGTGGTGGATTCCAGGAGCTCTTGTCTGAGATGCTGGGCAGGTGCCAGGGACAGAGTCCACGATGAGAGACAGCGGATGAGTCCACTTTACTCTGGTCCCTTATCCTTCTTCTGGAGCACCTCTGATAAGCTCTGCAGGGACACTTTCTCGTAGCCAACGATCATTGACCTGAATTGTTGTTTAATTTCTGTCATGGAAACTGCCACTGGTGTCACATAATAGCAAGCTACGGCAATGCCAAACTGGGGCTGGAGACATGAACAGGTGGGGAGACCCCCTATTGGCATTTCTGGGGACAGTGTCTAGCTACTTGATGGACGTGAAAGAGGCTGAGGATTGCACATACCGAAATCTGCTTCTGTGTTTCAATGGGAAGCGTTGAAGGCGTGCTGGCCCACCCTCAGATTGCCCACTGGTAGCAGTTTGTGGCCTGGTGATGGAGGAGGTAGGGTTCAGACTGTTTGCGGGAGTCTCTTATAGAGAACCCTGGTTTCCCTGACTGTGGCCTGAGAGAGGAGAGCTGCCCTGTAGTACCAGGTGATGAGGCTGTGTGTAGAGGGAGCAAATGCCCATGGGATTCTAACAGGCTAGGACCACAGGGACGGTGCCAATCATGCAGACTAAGAGGGGCTGCCCTTTCTGTCCCCACAGGATTTATGGATGTGATGGCTGTTGGCCTCATTCCTGTAAAACTAGGCACAGATCGAAACTGTTCATGCTTTATGGGCTGAAAGCAGTTTATTGGTCCAGGGATGTAGCTTAGTTCCTAGGGTGCTTGCCTAGTGTGTTTGAGGCCTGGGGTCTCATCCCCAACCCTGCATAGACTGGGCGTGGTGATGCCTGCCTGTCATTCCAGGAGGATCCCAACTTCAAGGTCATCCTTCCCTGTGTAGAGTTGGAAGCTGCCTAGACCACATGAGAACTTGTCTCCAAAACAACAACAACAACAAAACAAATAAGCAAGCAAAAAGAAACAACAAATCCCTAACTTGCTAATTAATGGAGTTCTGTGACAAGTTAACTTTATCTGATAAATAAGAAAAAAGATATTTCTGAGTTGTTGGCTCTGGAAGTCAAAGTGGTCATTACTTGCTGAGTTTACCTTGGGGTGTCTTTTTAACACCCCCCCCACAGACACACACACATACATAATTAATTTAATGTGTGTTAGGGTGAGCATGGGTGTGTCACGGTGCCTGTTGGAGGTCAGAGAGCAACTTTTGGGGGTCAGTTGTCTCCTGCCTTACTGAGGTGCATCTCTCTTCTTGTGGGCTGTGAACTCCAAGCCGGTTGGCCTGTGAGCTTCCAGTCAATTCTCTGGTCTCCACTTCTCATCTGTGGGCAGAGTTCCGAGATTACAGATAGCTGGAAGTTTTCCTGTGTCCGTCCGGTCCCGCAGGCGCTCAGACCCAAGTAAACACACAGAGGCTTATACTAATTACAAACTGTATGGCCTATGGCTCAGGCTTCTCGCTAGCTAGTTCTTACAACTTAACTCAGCCCATTTCTGTTAATCAGTGCATTGCCACATGGCTTCATGGCTTACGGGCACTTTCACATCTTGCTTCTCCTGGTGGTGGCTTGCAGGGTCTCCCCTCACCCTTTTCTTCCTCTGTCTCTTCACCTTACTCTGCCTTGCCATTGGCCAGACAGCTTTATTTATCAACCAATCAGAGCAACACATGTTCACAGCGTTCAGAAAGACATCCCACTGCCACACACCACTGCATCTAGTTTTTTATGTGGGTTCATAGGATCAAGCTCAGGTCTTCAGGTTTGTGCTGCAAGTGCGTTCTGTCATTTGTTCTTGGTCAGACGGCACGTGTAAAGGAACACAACAAGCAGATAAGCCCGTGAGGTCTGTGGGATGAGGAAGGCGATGAGATCAATAGAATGCCTTTTTCATGGGCAGGGCATGGGAACTGTAACAGTCACTTCCTACCCTCCTTATCTTGTAGTTCCTAGGGTGCTTGCCTAGCATGCTTGAGGCCCTGGGTCCCATCCCCAGCCCTGCAGGAACCCTGCATGGTGATGCCTGCCTGTAATTCCACATGTCAGGAGGATCTGAATATTACTAGCTCACGCCACCCCCTCCAGGTTGAATTGGCCATTTCAGGTGTTGTCTAGCAGTATCTTATGTCCTCGAAAGTGTGTGGAGCCCCTGGCTCACACAGGAGCTGTGCCCACCTCTCTAGGAAGCTGCTGGCCCTCCCGCCTCCAGCTCCCGAATGCTGGGATTACAGGTGTGTACCATGACGACTGGTTTATACCAAGCTGGGTGAACAAGCCCAGGGCATTATGGGTGTGAAGCAAGCGTCCCCAGCCCCCTGCAGGCGTTTCTGATGACTTATCCCCCCCTCCTGCCTGCTGCCTTCTGTTCTCCAGGCCCGCCCTCCCCGCTACCAGCAGTGGGATGTTTGGATAACCGGGCATAACTGGGCGGGTGATCACAGGGACCCTGCTTCCGCCTGTGTCTGCTGGCTGACAGATGTCTCTGCATGAGCCTGGGCCGCTCAGAGCCTTGCATGTCAGCTGCAGTCCAGCAGGGTCCCAGTGTGGGGCAGGACACCAGGAGCGAGGAGCCCCCAAGCCCTCGCTGCGGGACACACTGGGAGACTATCCAGCCGTGACTCCTTGTCGTGACACAGCAGAACTTTGGGTGGCAGCCAGGTCCTGTCTGGAGATAGTTGGGTTGTTCACAGCACAAATCCCACTGAGTGAGTCAGAGAGGAGAGAGGAGACGGTAGTGGATTCTGGAAGGCTGGGAGCTCTCACTTAAGCAGTGCCCTGTGTCTGCCAGCAGAAGACAGAGAGCCATGCTGGTCTGTCTCCACTACTTCACAGTCACGTTTATGGTCAAGTAAGCTTTCTTCCAGTCAGATGATGGGCCTTTCAGTCTAGCATTTCCTGTGGCCTGTTTGGGGGTTTCCATCCACACAGTCTCTATGCACTTGAGTGACTAGGGGTGCAGTGGGGATGCCCCCACACTGCAGAGACTCCTCAGCGGGGCCCCCTTCCGCTTCGCTGGGCTTCACTTGAGTATTTCAGGAGACAATTGGATCTCTGGTAGGGAGTACAAAAGGTGGGGATCCTCTGCATTCCCGTTTTCCAGACTAGGGACCCAGGATCTGAGTACTCCTGGCCACATAGGTGGGTAGTGGATTTGGAGCCAGGCCTGCCCGTCACCAGCAGAGTCCTTGCTTGCTTTAATCCGGGTCACCCTGGGCAATGACTTAAGGGGTAGTAGCTCATCTCTTGGCAGTGTTGTCCCAGGGGTAACTGAAGACCCCTTGGGGATCAACCCAAGTGTCCACTGATGGGTGAGTGGGTATACAAAGCATAGTCTGTAGATCAGGTGGAGAATCATTCAGCTTTGGAAAAGAAGGAAATCCTGATTTGTGCTACAACCTCAAACCATGAGGATACGTTGCTAAGTGCAATAAGCCAGTTACAAAGGGATATATAGTGTTCAATTTTTAAAATAATTCTTTATTTTATGTGCCTGAGTTTTGCATGTGTATGTGCATCACATGTGTGCCTGGTACCCACAGAGGTCAGAAGAGGATGTAGGATCCCCTAGAACTGGAGTTATGGAAGGTGGTGAGCAACCACGTGGGTGTTAGGAACTGAACCCACATCTTCTGCAAGAGCAACGAGTGAATGAACCATCTCTCCAGCTCCACGTGATTCCTGAAGCAGTGCCCTGTGCCTGCCTGTCTTAGGGTTTCTATTGCTCTGAAGAGACACCATGACCACGGCAACTCTTATAAAGGAGAACATTTCATTGAGGTGGCTGGCTTCTAGTTCAGAGGTTCGGTCCATTATCATCATGGTGGGACATGGCAGTGTGCAGGCAGACATGATGCTGGAAAAGGAGCTGAGAGTTCTGTATCTTGCAAGGCAACAGGAAGTGGTCTGACTCACTGTGTTTGGCTTGAGCATGTATGAGACCTCAAAGCCCACCTCCACAGTGACACACTTCCTCCAACAAGGCCACACCTACCCCAACAAGGCCATACCTTCCATTAGTGCCACTCCCTTTGGGGCCGTTTTCTTTCAAACCACCACCCCGCCCAAGAGTGGTCAGACTACTCATAGAGGAAGAAAGTAAACTGGTGTTTGCCAGAGGCTGTGGAGAGGAAAGGTCTGTAGTTATTGGTGTAGGAGCTCAGCCTTGTCGGGGTAGGTGGGATGGCAAAGACAGTTCTGGAGGTGGTGCCGAGGTTACACAAGAAAGGTGATCTATAATGCCACTGGACTGGCTGTGCACGTAAAGATGGTTAGAGTGGGGGCCAGCGTAACCAAGATGGCTCCGTGAGCACAGGTCTCGCCAACAAGCCTGGCAACCCGAGTCTGATCCCTGGGCCCCACATGCTGGAAGTCGAGAATCTACTCCTAGAAGCTGTCCTTTGTCCTCCACACATGCTCAATTGCATGAGTGCCCCCACCCTGTGAGTAAATAAAAACAATCTTTAAAAAAGATTACAATGGGAAAAATCCAAGTTTTGTTTATTTTGCTAGCGTTTTTTGGAGACAGGGTCTCATGTAGCACAGGCTGACCTCAAAGTAATTATGAAGCCAAAGATGAACTTGAACTTCTGACCCCCTGGTCTCTACTTCCCAAGTGCTGGGATTACAGGAATGTACCACCATGCCCAGTTTATGCGCTGCTGGGGATAGAACCTAGAGCCTTGCGCATTGCTAGATAAGGCTCTACCAACTGAGCCTCAGCCTGGCCCTTTAAACACAATTAAAATGTAAAAAGAAATCATTTAAAAGAGTCTGAAAAAAAAGAATCCATATGGAGCCAGTCCAAAGACTCATGGAGTCTTAAAGCTTTGAGCCCTTCCCACCCTGGCTGGGCCCTTCTCACTTGGTTGTGAGGAAGGCTTGCTGGGATCGAGAGTCCTGGGCCAGCAGTCTGTCCTGAGGACTCACTGCTGTGGGTTAGAGATGAAGTAACCGAAGCCGCCTCTTGTCTGGTCCCTTCTCCTTGCCTGGAGGTGTCTATAATGTCTGAACTGTCAACCCCAGAGAGATGCTAACGCTTAGGGATTAGACATGCATTGGCCTTAAACATTTAAATGATCCATTTTTCCCTTTGTGGAGGGATTTAGGGTCCCCCAAGTTACAGTGGGCTGAAGTGACCTGGGCAAGCAGCAGCTAAAGGTTGGAGAGTTTGCTCCTCCTCTGCCCTCTCGGCTTGTACGGAGTTATTAAGCCTTCGCCAGACCGTTTCTTTGCCTTGCCCTGCGTCTCCTCCAGGTCCAGATCCTGGAAAGGAATGAAAGTTAAATCGCATGCATCACAGCCCCAGCCACACAGAAAGCATTTACTGATGGTGTTGGCCATGAGGGAGAAAGCTTGCTTCTAAACAAAACATAACCAAACAGAAGCAAGAATGAGTTTGGTCAGATGCTATAGTTTACTGAATCGTTCCGGTTTTTGTTTTTTTTTTCTTCTCTTTCAAATGACATTCTTATTCAGCTGGGGAGGGTGGTCGCATGCCACACTGTATGTGTGGACCCCCTTCTTCCACCATGTAGGTTCTGAGGCTAGAGCTCAGGTCATCGGGCTTGGCAGCAAGCACCCTTCCTCCTGAGCCGCCTTGCTGGCCCCATTCCATTCCTCACGCTCTCTGTGACTGACAGCTTCCTCAAATGACCGTCCACGGTCCTTGTTCCTTACAACTGTTCCAAACGGTCCCCCCTGCCCACCAGGCTGGACTGGACCATTCAGTCTTCTGTGTGCTTTATATGCTCACACCACACCAACGACACAGAGAGAGAGAGACACACACACACACAGCCTTTACATCCAGATTCTCACAGATATACCCACATGATCCACATGCATAGGCAACCCCCAAACATCCCCCATGCTCAGCCAAAACACATGTTTGTGTGTACTATACAGGTACATTTTTGCATACTCATGTACACTGTCATCAATATGCAATCCCATGCATGCACTCCCTGAATCCTTCACACACATTGGCAGTCACCCATGCATACACATATGTACATCCTTGTTGTCATACACATCCACACATATGTGTACACCCATACCCATATACACAATGAGCATTCTGCATATACCCAGCCCTTATGTCGCTCACACATTTAACCTCCATGTAAACGTGTGTCCATGGAGCTCAACAGAGAGAACCATTTATGGTGGCTGCCAGATCCATAGCACCTGATTTCCGTGGAGTTTATCACAGTAGCACACGTGGAGCCTCCGTCTCTGCCTACAAGCTGTGCCTCTGCGGGGCCACGTTTGTTCCAGTTTGTGACCAGGAGAATATTAGTTACTCCATACCTGACAAGGCCACCTAAGGGAGATACCGGGCTCACAGTGTGAGGGTACAGTCTGTCGCGGCGGGGAAGGCATGGTGGCGGGAACCGGAAGCAGCTGGTCACATTGCACCCATAGCCTGTCACAGAGCAATGAACGCTGGTGCTCAGCTCGCTTTCTCCTTTTTATGAAGTTAGGACCTCCCCCTCCCTCAGCTCATAAAACAGTGCTGCCCCCAGTTAGGGTGGGTCTTCCCCCCTCAGCCAACTCAGTCTAGAACTCCCTCCCTTACAGACAAGGTTAGTCTCCTAGACGGCTGTAGACCCTGTCTAGTTGACGGCGTGATCCATGACAGCCTGCTAGACTCACAGATAAGATATACATCAGTGGCTCTCCAGGAGGTTCTTACCCTAGTTGGCCGCATCCCCATCCCATAATAAGGTGCCTCACCCCTTTCCCAAGTGCCTGCTCGGCAGGTAAGTGGACGCAGACTTGGCAGAAGAAAACCTTAGGTGTCTGGTGTGGTGTAGGAGGGCTGTGTGAGCGTCTAATTCCCGTGAGCTCTCCAGGCCTCTTTGGTCTGTTGCTTCTGTGTCTGGTTCACTGAGAGCATTTCTTAGGGTCTTTGGGGTGCTCAGAGACCTGTGGGGGTGACTTTCTGTGACCCCACATGCAGGTTTTGCAGCAGGGCTCCACTCCTGTTAGCTGGCACTGTGGGCCACACATAGGTCTTGGGGGTGGGGCATCTCTGGCTGGCTATGGGCAGGGTACACATGTTTGTGTGTCTGTGAGTGAGCATGCAGCTGTGTGTAAGATTGCTTACAGGTCACTTCTGAGTGGAGGAGCTTTGTGTGGAAGCCTCCATTGTTTGGGGCTTAGTGTTGGCCACCGCATAGGTCACGGTTGAGTTGTGGTGGTAGTGGACTTGTTACTTAACTCACTGGGTCCTTAGGTGTGGGCCTGTCTCCTGCCCAGGCTGCACACAAGTGTGCAGTTTCGCTGTTGGAAGGGTCTTGTGTTCCTCCTTGATCATTTAAACCGCTCTGCTTCTTCTACCCTGGAAGGGTTCCTATCTCCTCCCTACCTCCTGCACCGTCTCTGGGCTCCAGCAGAATTACGCCAGGCTAGGAGCCCTCAGCCCAGGATGAGGAGGAGTGAGAATGAACTCAGGCTCCCCTGGGGTACGTGGATCGATGGACACATGCACGGGTGTGCACAGGTGTGCGCCAAACCCCGTGTGTGTCTGTAGGGTGGGGTGCAAGGTTCTGGGAACATGGTCCCTGTGGCAGTGGTCCTCAGGGACTCGGGAGGGAGACCAAGCTCAAGGCAAAGGTGATAGGGGTCTGTTTCTTGGGGGCTCTGTCAGGGCATGATGAAGGGGGATGGAAAGATGGCCCAGTGGTTAGGAGCATTGCTGCACGTCCAGAGAATTTGGGTTCAATTCCCAGCTTACAACTGTGTGTGTGTGTGTGTGTGTGTGTGTGTGTGTGTGTGTGTGTGTGTGTGCAATTCTAGTTTCAGGGGATCTGACATCCTCTCCTACCCTCTGGGCACCAGACAAAACACCCATACATATAAAGATATAAAGTAATAAAATAGTTTTTAAAATGATGAGGCTGGAGATAAGGGCACACAGGCCGTTGTGGGGGAGCAGAGCAGGGCCCTCTCTGTTACCTTTCTTTTCTTTTTGCCTGACTCCATCACACTCTTTCCGGTCTCTGTCTACATCTTTCCTTCTGTCTGCCTGCTTGTCTGTCTGTCTGTCTGTCTGTCACTTTCCTCTGTTCTGTTCTCTCACTGGCCTCTGGTTCCTGGTCTGACTGTCTCTCACTTCACTCCACCTTGGTGTTCCAGTCCATGTCTCCTGTTCCTTGTCTGATTCCTGCCACCCCCCCACCCCCCCCACCCCCGCACTTCCTCCATCAACCCGCTTCCCACCCCAGTCTTTCCGTCCCTCCCTTCTCTTTCCCCCCATTTCCTCCTCTTCCTACCCCTTTCCCTCCATTTCCTTTTCTTTCTTCCCCTCCCCCTCCCCCCACCTGACTCCCCCTTTCTCCTCTTCCCTTGTCTCTGTGTCACTTTGTCTGTCCCTGAACCCTGAGGCCACACTATCATGGTGTCTGATGCTGACCCCCTTCCCCGAGGTACTGTTATTCCCAAGGTCCCACTTTGGTGCTAAAGAGGACACTGGCTAGCACTCCTCCCATGGAAAAAACCCTCATGGCCACGGCTGCTAGACCTCCCTGGAGACTGGCAGTGCCTGTGGTGTGGGGACAGGTGGCCTGGGGCAGCCCAGTGACCATAAGGGCACTGACGTCAGGCAGGGAGGCACCTGTGTTTTCCCGAGGGTGAAGCCACAGGCAGTTAAGGCAGGGAAGTAAGAGCCAAAGCTGAGGTGTCTGGGCTCCTTTCCTCGCTTGGGGAGTGGTGAGTCAAATGCAGTCAGCCACCATCCCCTGAGGTTCCTTGCCTGGGGATGCCAGGAGACGGTGGAGAATATTCAGTATGTGTGTTCGTTCATGCGCTTGCTGAGCAGGACATTCCGGCCACAAAGTCTTCATGTTGTCTTAGGTACCACAGGCAATCTTTGATGGTTAAAGTATATGGGGGTGGATGTGCACAGGTAATGCAGAAATATTCTCTCTGTCCTCCCTCCCTCTCTCCCTTCCCCCTCCCTCCTCCCTCTCTTCCCCTTCCCTCTCTCCTTCTCTCCCCCTCCCTCCCTCTCTTCCCCTCCCCCCTCCTCTCCCTCCTCCCTCTCTTCCCCTCTCCCCCTCCCTCTCTTCCTTCATTCCCCCTCCCTCTCTCCCTTCCCCTTCCCCCTCTCCCTCTCCTTCTCTCCCCCTCCTCTCTCCCTCCTCCCTCTCTCATCCCTTCCTCCTTATGTATGTGGTATATGTATGTGTGTGCTTTACCATGTGCATATGTGTGATGTTCATGTTCTCTCTGTGTGAGCACAGACATGCACATGGAGGCCAGAGACTGATATGAGGCATCTTCCTCCCTCACCTTCTACTTTATTCTTTTTAAAGATTTATTTATGTTTAGTTATATGTCTGTGCACATGAGTGCAGGTACATGTGGAGGCTAGAAGAGGGCGCTGGAGCCCCAGGATATGGAGTTATTGGTGCTTGTGAGCTGTTCAAACTGGGTGCTGGGAACCGAACTCCAGTCTCTGCAAGAGAGCAAGTACTTTGACTGCTGAGCCAACCCTTTAGCCCTTTCTACCTTATTGTTTGTTTGTTTGTCTGTTTGTTTTGAGACAGGCCCTCCTCCCTGAACCTGGAGCTCATTGTTCGAGCCACACTGGCTACCCAGGGAGCCCATAGCATCCTCCTGCGTTCACCTCCCTGCTGTTGAGATTAGACTTGCGTGTCTCTATGACCAGCTTCTTGCGTGGTTTCTGGGGATGGGGCTCAGATCCTGAAGCTTGCACTGACCACCTCTCCAGCCCTAAGTTCTTCATCCCTCAGCTAAGCAGGGAAGTGGGAGTGTGCATCTCACTCAACAGTGAAGGGCCAGTGGGGCTCGGTTTCCCGTCTGCGTCGGCCTTGGACAGACTGTGAGGATGTCCCCGGAGGGTGTTGGAGCCTACAGATCTTGCACATATTGTCTGTGGACGTTGAGAGCGTGTGAGTCTTGCATGTGTGCCCTTGGCACCTCTGCCAAGTGGCAGGGCTGGCATCAAGTGCAGAAAATTAAATTTCCCTCTTGGATCCAGGACGACAGAAGGGGACAGGAAGAGGTGGGGGAGGCGTGACATCGGGGCTGCTGGAGACTGGGTGGCCTGGGCGGGCGCTGTGGCCATAAGGGCTAGGCTGAGCACGGCTCACGAAGCCTGAGGCTGGCGCCAGGGCCAGCTGGGTGGTGGGTCCTGAGGAGCTCCCATCTCAGATGCCTTCTTCATGGTCATCCCTCCGGGAGACAGCTGCCTCTGACCAACCCCCCTGTGTGCCCCTGAAGACCAGTTCCAGCCTGTCCTGAGCCGCGGCTCCCCTCTGGCTGCCCTGTTCCGTTCCCAGTGTGAGGCCCGCACTCCACTGGACATGTGGGGGCATCTGAAGCCGCATGACTTTTCCCTGCACTGCGCTGACCTGTGACCGGGTCACTTTATCCCCGACCCCCAGGCTGTTCCTGGGGGCTGTATTAGGTCAGCCAGGCTCAGGAGAGGTGGACCCTGAGGCTGTACTTGCTCTTTTCTCTCTGTGACCTCCAGCGAGGACCCTGTTAGCGGCCACACTTCTCCTGGAGCTCTGTTCCATGCCACTCCAGGCGTGCTGGTTGAGGACACTGGGCAGGCTTGTTTTCCTGGAATGGTGATGTGGTGGTGTGTGCTCAGCCCTGAGACAGACGAGTCAGCTGGGTTAGGAGCCCTGGGAAGTGGTCATCTCCTCTGTCTTACCAACCTGGATGGCACAGGGCTGGTCTCCTCCCGGCCTCACCCCAAACTTTCTTAAGGCTCCTTTCCTTCCCTTTTGTCTCCCTCTCTGCCTGGGCAGTCCCTGTGAACTTCTCTTTCTTTTATTTCTTCTTGTGCCTCCATGGCTAGGAGATGGCTCTCTCTCCGGGAGCGGGATTCCAAGGCTGCAGGGGCAGTGGGACTGGAGAGCCAGCCCCTGGGGAAGACCCACCAGTGCCTGCTCTGTACGTGGAGGGCGGCTTCTGCCTCAGAGCCTGAGCACATATCTACTGTTCCTCAGCTGTGTGACCTCAGAGCGGTCACTGCACCTCTCCGGGACCTGCTTCCCCACCCAGAGCAGCCAGAGAAACAGGTCTCTTTGCAGGGCTAATCTGAGGGTGGATTGGAAGTCTCGACCCCTAACGAGTGTGAGCAGACCCCTCCATGAGCTGTTTTCTCCAGCTGTCCCCGGACACCGGTCATCAGAGCCGTCACCTCCCTCTGCGCACCACCCTTGTGGTAACCAGCGGAGCTGAGCAGTGCCAAGAGTCCTGGGCCTAGCGTGTCCCTTCAGCTCCCCAAACCTCCTGGCTGGCAGCGGGGACACAGGCAGGCCATTTAGGGACACTTGGCCCTTGGATTTAAGATTCTCTTTCATAAGAATCCACAAATCAAAGTTTAGAACTCAATTGGAAGTCAGCGCCAGGCCTTCCGAAGGCAGCTGAGGGCAGTCCTTGAACGGCCAGGTGGCTAGCTGCTTAGTGGATATGGAGTAGACATGGCTGGCCAGGCTGAAGTCAGAGCTCACAGCACACCAGCCTGACTTAGAATTCACCACCACCACCACCACCACCACCGTCATCCCCATGATCATCATCATTGTGTGTGCATGTTCATGTATGACAGGGTGTGCGCGCACACATGGTCAGTATACAACTGTGGGTGTCAGGCAGAGAGGCCTCACTAAATAGGCTAGAATGGCTGGCCAGTGAGCCCCAGGAATCTACTCGTCTCCACCTTCCCAATGATGTGATCACGGCACATCACACCCATCTTTTGACACGATTCGAACCCAGGGTCTCCCACTTGTGTGGCAGGCACTTTCCTGACAGCCGACTCACCGCCTCATGGACGAGTTGTTTTTTTGTTTTTGCAGACATTTACTCAGTCTGTAGTCCTTGAGTCTGTGGATGTGGAACTCTGTAGACAGGGACGCTTCATCCACAGTTAGACTCGACTGGATACATTTAAATATTTAATATTTCGAGCACACAGAAGAAGCTTGAACCGAGTCTCTTAAACTGCTGGGCTGTGTTTGTTGTTTCATCCACAGTTGCCATGGACGAGCACCTCCCCCACGTCCACAGGGAAGGAGCTTCTGAGGACAGGGGTTGTGAAATCAGCTTTGTGCTTCATAGGATGCGCGCGCGCGCGCGCGCGCGCGCGTGTGTGTGTGTGTGTGTGTGTGTGTGTGTGTGTGTGTGTGTAGTATGTGCCTGTGTGTGTGTGTGTGTGTATATGTGTATGTGTGGAGGTTAGAGGTTGATGCCAGGTATCCTCCTCAATGGCTCCTGATTTTTTTTTTTTTTTTTTTTTTTTTTGAGACAGGGCCTCTCACTGAACCTAGACTCTTCCCATCTCCCCACCCAGAGCTAGGATTACAGGTGTGAACCACCACACCCAGCTTCTTCTCTGAATTCCAGTCCTCATGCTTGGAAAGCAAATACTTCACCAATGGAGACACCTCCCAGTCCCAGAGAATAGTGTGAAAAGATGAAATGAGCATCACAGTGCATGGCAAGTGGTTGTCAGGTTTTGTTATACTCTCTCGAATTGTGTGTGTGTGTGCAAGATGAGTGTGTGTGTGTGTGTGTGTGTGTGTGTGTGAGAGAGAGAGAGAGAGAGAGAGAGAGAGAGAGAGAGAGAGAGAGAGAGAGAGAGACTGTGATGTGAACTGTACTTTTTTTTTTTTTTTTTCCGAGACAGGGTTTCTCTGTGTAGTTTTGGAGCCCGTCCTGGATCTCACACTGTAGACCAGGCTGGCCTCGAACTCACAGAGATCTGCCTGCCTCTGCCTCCTGAGCGCTGGGGTTAACAGTGTGCACCACCACTGCCTGGCAAAATGTACTTCTTCATCCGTGTCTCCATAAACGTTTTAAATCCTGAGGCCTTATGTGGGTGCAGTTGTCTTCTGGGCTGGCAAGATGGCTCAGTGGGTAAAGATGCCTGTCACCAAGCCTGCCAGCCTGAGTGTGATCTCCAGGACCCCCACATTGGAGAACTGACTCCTGTAAGCTGTCCTCTGGCCATGCCACACACACAGTCCCTGGCTTGTGCATGCATGCCCATGCATCTCTCTCCCTTTCTCCTTCTCTCTGTCTCACACACACACACATACACACACACACACACACACTCACACACACACACACACACACACACACACACACACACACACACACTCATCATCATCGTCACCATCATCATCATCTGAAAAGAATTGCTGGCTTGTTTAGTGTTCACAGCTTTTCAGCTTTATTAGATGTTGTCAAACTGCTCTCCAAAGCAGCTAGGCAAGTTTCTCATCTCCACTTAGGTAATGGCTGATTCATGATTTCATTTTATTTTATGTTTTATCAATCCAGCAAACATGAATGAGCCTGCTCCGGTTTGTATTCTCCTCATTTGCCATGCACTGGACATGTGGGGTTCTTCATGTGCGTGTCTGCCTCCTGTGCTCAGCTTCCTTTTCCGAAGGAAAAAAAAAAAAAAAAAGAACATTTTTTTAAAGAGATGCTAACCATCTCTCAGTCATACCCTTTCTAAATCCAGTCTTTGCTTGGTCATGATCTTGGGGTATGGGGTGGTTTGTTAGGCAACAATTTTGTACGTTATACTTTTTAAACTTTATATGTAATCACTTATATGTGTATGTTCATGTGTGTGAGTGTGTGTAGATGTGTGAGGGTGCAGATGTGTGTAAAAGCCAAAAGTTGACGTTGTGTGTTTTCTGATGAACTGATCCCCGCTTTATGTTTTGGGACAGTGTCCCTCCCTGAACCGGAAGTCTGATGATTTGACTGTGCTTGGTTGGCCTGCCAGCTCCAGGATCCCCTGTCTCTGGCTCCCCGGCACTGGGATGGCACACACTGTCGCTGGGGATCCAAACTCAGGTCTGTGTGTGTGTGTGCTGGAGTGGCAAGCGCTTAGCCAACTGAACCCAGCCCTAGTCCCCCATCGGCCTTTGCTGCTGCCGTAAATGGCACATGTGTCTACAAGTCACGGCTCCCAATTTCTCGTTGCTGGTATTCAGTTACGTTTGGGTACCACTTCTTTTCCTAACCACCTGCCCATCACCGACGAGGCTTCAGATTGTTCCCATATACTTTACAGATACTCTTTAGTTCCGTTGTTTGTAAGTTGAAACCTTTTCTCACCTCCCCAGTTTTAAGTTTTATTTCTTTTTTTGAATTTTCCTGTGCTCTCTCGATTAATACTGTCAATGGAAATTGAGTGTGAGCCACATTTAATTAAAAATTGCCAGCAATCATATTTCAAGAGATAGAAATAGATGAGATCAGTGTTAGTAATGTGGGGCCAGCAAGATGGTTCACTGGGTAGGTGCCTCTTGTTGCCATGTGTGATGTGCTAAGTTTGATCCCCAGGACGCACATGGTAGAAGGACAGAACTCTCAAAAATTGTCCCACAGTGTGCACATGCACACGCAACACACACACATACACAGTGTGTGCACAAATACACACAAGAAGCGTTCTTCTTTTAATATGCAAATGTCTGTGTGTTGAGGATTACCTTCAGATAGGTGTGTGTGTGTGTGTGTGTGTGTGTGTGTGTGTGTGTGTGTGTGTGTGTGTAGTCTTGTACATGGCCAGGACTGGATTCCATATTTGCACATGCTCAGGATTATCCAGTCCTTGAGGGTTTGGAAAAATCCAAACTGTAAATGTGCTTCAGCCTAGATCTTGGTTAGAGTTAGTGGCTTCTCTTCCCTCCCTTCCCCTCCTCTTCCTCCTCTCTTCTCCCCCCCCTTTCATTCCCTTTCCTTTTCCTGTGTCCCCCCAACCCCTCGTGTTTCCTGCTTTTTGAGTGCTTGGGAGTAAGTCCCGCTTTCTATTTCTTTTTAAGCTGTTTTCAGGTTACCCCGTCTCTCTCTAGGAGTATATTCATCTCTCTCTCTCTCTCTCTCTCTCTCTCTCTCTCTCTCTCTCTCTCTCTCTCTGTCTGTCTGTCTCTGTCTCTCTGTCTCTCTCTGTCTCTCTGCCTCTCTCTCCTCTCTGTCTGTCTGTCTGTCTGTCTGTCTGTCTCTCTCCTCTCTGTCTGTCCCTCTCCCTCTTTCTCTCTCTCTCCTCTCTCTCTCTCTCTTCTTTGTTTTGGTTTTTTTGAGACAGGGTTTCTCTGTGTAGTTTTGGTGCCTATACTGGATCTCGCTCTGTAGACCAGGCTGGCCTCGAACTCACAGAGATCAGCCTGGCTCTGCCTCCTGAGTGCTGGGACTAAAGGTGTGCACCACCTCCCGGCTTCATATCTCATTTTTCAATCAGCGATTTATTAGCAGTATCCTCACCTGTCATTCTATAGGCCCTCTCTCGTTCTTGGTTGGTGACTGCTTCTGTGTCTGAGGTGCGGGGACAGAACCCACACTTTTCTGAGCACTCGGCTGGGCGTTTAACTTGCACTTTATAACCTGTAGCATACCAAGCTACTGAGCTACCTCCAGCTCTTTTGGAAGTCATATGAGTCTTGAATCCCAAGTCTTTTGCCAAACACGATCCCTTTGAACCATGCCTCTGTCCTGTTCTCTCCACTTTCTCCTTCTGTGCTGTTCTCCTCCATTCTCACGACTTTTTACCTCCTCTTCCAATCGCTCATCACTTTTCACTTAGACATTCTTAACCCTTTATTAAGCCGACTCCAGGCTCTTTCTGCTGCCGTCTGCTCCTCTCACCCATGAGTGTGTTTGTGTGCACTTTGTAATTTGGGGTAATGAGTAGAGATTTAGCTGTAGGAAATTTGCCTGGCCTGAGTGTTCCTTCCAAAGTGGTCTTCTGGATGCTTGCCAGGGTCTTTAAAGTTTTTTTTTTTTTTAAATTTTAAAAACCACATTTATTTATTTGTCTGTCTGTCTGTATGCATGATGTGTTCATGTGTGTGCGAGCGCGTGCATGCATGCGTGCATGCGTGTGTGTGTGTGTGTGTGTGTGTGTGTGTACACATGTGCGCGTGCGCTCAGATGCCATGGAGGTCAAAGGACACACTTAGGATGGGGAGTTGGCAGCAAGTACCTTTACCCTCTTAGCCATCTCAGCAGTCCTGATTACCAGGTCTTTAGGAGCAGTCCAGATTTGGGATCAGTTTTCTGTTTTTTCTGTGGCTTGGGATTCAAAGTGGGGTGGGATGAGATTGTCTGTTTAACTCTTTACCCGGTGAGGCTCAAACCTGTGACTGCAAACCTTCTGGAAAGACCTCATTAGCCTCTACCCATTTCCCAAGAAGAGGGCATCAGCGCAGCCTGCATGGTGTATCTGTGCTTTGGGCACCGGAGGGCACCGGGGCTTTTCATCAGGGGTGCAGCTGCTGGGGTTCGGGTCTGTCCTAGTGGGAGCTTCTGTGGCTATGATAAACACCATGACCAAAAGCCATCTGGGGAATAAAGGGTTTGTTTCTTCCCACAATTCTCAAGTCACACTCCATCACTGAGGGAAGTCAGGGCAGGAGCCTGGAAAAGCAGGAACTGATCCAGAAGTCATGGAGGATCGCTGCTCACTGGCTTGTTCCTTCCGGCCTGCTCAGTCTGCCTTCTCACACAACCCAGGCCCATCTACCCAGGGGTGACCCTGCCCACAGTGAACTGGGCTCCCCCATAGACATCATTAACCAAGAAAATGCCCTAGAGACTTGCCCACAGGCAATCTGATGGAGGCATTTTCTCAATCGGGGTTCCTTATGCCAGATAACTCTAGCTTGAGTCAAGAGGACGATAACCGACCAGGACAGTGAGAGGCCCTATTTCAAGAGTAGAGAGGGATAGAGCAGAATACCCCATATTCTCCTCCAGTCTTCACAGGTGCATGCACGGGTGTGAACACCCACAGACATACATGCACCACCACCACCACACCTCCATGACACGGAGGCTCATCCTGGCCCCCGGGCCACCAACCCCAGCTCAAGGCTTCCCGCTGACCCCGGGGCCTCTGTCTTCCACCTTTAGGTGGTCCTCTGCTCACCATCCTCCTGCACGTCTGGGCAGGTGTTCCCGCATCCTCTGTCTGGAAAGCTTTCAGTCTCCCCATGAGTGAGTAGTTGCTGTTCTCTCTCCCAAGGCAGATTAAAGGTAGAGGACCAGAGAGACAGACCCCATATTTTGGGAGAGAACGGTAATTATTATTCTCTCCTGAGCAAAAGACCTGTGAAGTGGTCGGTTTTCTGAGGAGGAAATCCTCAGCCTCTGCCTTCTTCTGAACCCCGCTGCCTGAGTCCCCCTCAGCCTGCAGGATGGGCTCCAAGGCTTTTACAGCCTGAAGAAAGGTGGAGGTGGCCAGAGGCCTGCTCCTTCCCACTGGAGTGCCAGCCCATCCCATGGTGTCCTCCTTGCTGGTCACATGACCATCTTGTGGCTATACCGCCACCTTTGCAAGGGCAGTCCCGACTACCCCCACCTCCCCACTTGTTCTCCCTAGTACAGATGCTTAATGGGACCTGAGCAGGCCTGCCGCCGCCGCCGCCGCCGCCTCCTCCTCCTCTTCTGTGTGTGTGTGTGTATGTGTGTGTGTGATGGCATATGTGTGTGTGTGTGTGTGATGGCATATATGTGTGTGTGATATATATGTATATATATGTGTGTGTGTGTGATGGCATATATGTGTGTGTGATATATATGTATATATGTGTGTGTGTGATGGCATATATATATGTATGTGTGTGATATAAATGATATATATGCATATATATGTGTGTGTGATATATGTGTGTGTGATATATATGATATATATGTATATATGTGTGTGATGATATATATGATGATGTGTATATATGAGATATATGTGTATGTGTGGTGATATTGTGTTCCCCAAAATATTGTGCATTCTAATAAACTTATCTGGAGTCAGAGAACAGAACAGCCACTAGATATAGAGGCCAGAAAATGGTGGCATACACGCCTTTAATCCTATCACTTGGGAGGCAGAGATCCATCTGGATCTCTGTGAGTTTAAAGCCACACTGGGAACAGCCAGGCATGGTGACTCACACCTTTAATCCCAGGAAGTGAGGGCAGAAAGGTATATAAGGTGTGAAAACCAGGAACTAGAGCTGGTTAAGCTTTCAGGTTTTCGACAAGCAGCTCAGATCCATTTGGATGAGGACTCAGAGGCTTCCAGTTTGAGGAAACAAAATCAGCTGAGGAATTGGTGAAGTGAGGAAGCTGTGGCTTGTTCTGCTTCTCTGATCTTCCAGCATTCACCTCAATACCAGGCCCTGGGTTTGTTTTTATTAACAAGACTCTTCAAGATTCGTGCTGTGTGTGTGTGTGTGTGTGTGTGTGTGTGTGTGTGTATGTGTGTGTGTGTGTGTACACCATCTCTATCTCATAAGTCTCCTGTAGCCCAAGCTGATCCCAAACTCACTATGTAGATGAGGATGATCTTGAACTTCTGGTCCCCCTGCCTCTACCTCCTGAGTGCTGAAATTATAGGCCACACCTGGTTTATGCTGTGCTGAGGGTGGAACCCAGGGCTTCCTGGATGCTAGACAAGGACTCTACCAGCTGGGGGCCAGGTAGTTTTTGTTTCTATTATTTAGAGACAACATATCACTTGTTGCCTGCCTGCTTGGGGCAGTTTGAATCATGTGTTTGGTGTGCTACATGTTAGGAGGTTAAAGGAAAACTAGCCTCCTTCATTCTAGCCAGGGTGTGTGTGTGTGTGTGTGTGTGTGTGTGTGTGTGTGTGTGTGTGTAATTGTGGAGGCCAGAGGACAGCCTTGAGTATTGTTCCTTAGGTACCCATCCACCTTGTTGATCTGGAACTCACCAGATGTCTGGCCAGTGAGTCCCAGGGCATCCAGCCATTTCTGTGTCCCCAGTTCTGTGATTACAAACACAAGCCACCGTACGTGGCTTCTTTAGGTGGGTTCTGGGACTTGAACTTGGGTCCTTAAGCACTCTACTGACTGAGGCATCTCCTCAGCACTTCTTCACTGTTTAAAATAGAATGGCTCACATGACGCATCATCCAGCTGACATGCAGTATCCCTCATACAGAAGGCTAAAAATACGAATATTTTTGAGCACCGACAGGACGCCACCCACGGAAAGTTGTACGTTGCGAAGCTTTGCTCTGAGAACAGAGTGACCTTTAGGCTGTGTGCTGAAACTGAATCCCATGCTTTGATGGAGTCCCTAGCCCGAGAAACTCCATTATGCACTTGCAATCCGAAATCCGAAACATTCCAAATCCCGTAATGTGTCGGGCGTTGTCTCAGCCATGCTCAGATAAGGGGTACTCAACCTGTAGAGTGGTGCTTGTTCACTGAAACACAGATCTGGGGGCCGGGGAGACGACTCGGTTGGTAGAATGTTTACTGTATAAGCTTGAGAACCTGAGTTGGTCTCCCTGGGACCTGTGCAAATACTCAAGCACACAGGGCTCATGTCTGGAACCTCCCCCAGGGAAGGCAGAGATATGTCAGTGGGTGCCTGGAGCTCGCTGGCCAACCAGTGAGTTCCAGGGTCAGTGGGAGATGCTGTCTCAGCCAACAAGGTGGAGAGTGGCCAAGGAGGACACTGGCATTGACCTCTGGCCTCTGGACCACGTGTCCACACAGACGCATGCTCACCCCTCCCCTGCACACACAGAACAGTCTATTTGATGAGAATTGGCTTTTTGTTTTGTTTCATTTGTTTGGTCAGTTGATTTTGGGTTTTTCGAGACGGGGTTCTTGGCGTAGCCCTGGCTGCCCTGCCTGCCCTGGGTCTGCGATCACAGAAAAGGAATTTGACAGAGGTAAAAGGCTGTCTGCTGAGAGCCCTGTTTCCTGATCTCATCCCCCAGGAGGCCAACTGGTTCTGCTCCCTAGAGGCACTAGTGTTTCCTGTTTGCTATACATCCGTCGTCGTCGTCGTCGGGAGATATTCTGGATGTGCACGTGTAACTCATACATAATTCGGGGATATTTATGAATGAGTGCTTATCTATAAATTTGTATACATACATATACGTATATATTTCCTAATGCAATTGTCGGCATCTCTCTCGCCTTCCCTATCAATGCATCTTGCAAATTGTTCCGCACCAGAAAGAAACGCTTCTTCATTCTTTTATTGGCTGTCTGCTATTCCATTATACAGACGGGCCGTGATTTATTTAACGAGACCCCTTTCTGATGGGTGCTTAGATTGCCAGTCTTCTGCCATTTCCAAACAGTGCCGTATGAAGCACCTGGTGCCTGAGTTAGTGCCGATTTGAGAGTGTATGTGGAGGACTCGGGGTGAAGCGCATGAGCAACTCCGACTTTGCCGGAGAGATCATCGTTGCTTCATGGTCAAGTTACCTGGCTGGTGAGGGATGGCCTTGGTCCCTTGGGCTTCTTACCCACTACTCTGGTAAAGGACTTTCCCTATGATCATACCTACAAATATACAGCTGTAGTTTCTGTCTTTGGTTTTTGTTTTTTTTTTTCTTCACTACATAGCTCTGGCTAGCCCGGAACTTGCTATGTAGACCATGCTAGACTTGAGTTTACAGAGGTTTGTCTGTTTCTGCCTCCCAAGCACTGGAATTATAGGCATGCACCACCACACCTGGTCTCTGGTATAGTTTCTGAAGGAATGACAACCGCTTGGACTTCAGACTTGGCCTGTTAGCCGAACACAAGATAGATCATCTGGGAATAAATTCAAAGAAGCGTCTGAAAAATTATGTGTGTGTGTGTGCTCACACATACATGCCTGCATGCCGCAGCATGATTGTGGAGATCAGGGGACAACTCATAAGAGTCTCCTGTCCTTCAGCCATGTGGCTCCCCGAGATCAGACTCTGGGTGAGCACTTTGCCTGCTAAGGCGTCTTGCTGGTGCTAACATGCAAACAGAAATTCATGCAAGTGTACATTGTTCCATTTTTTTTTCATTTCCCCCATACTCTCTATCTGTTGCTGTGAGAAAATCACTGAGGGGATAGTCTCTCTGGCAGGGGAGTCAACAGTGGGAGCTTGGGGCAGCTGGTTACATTGTACCCCAAAGTCAAGAAACAGAGTCCACGATTCCAGACCAGGGAATGACGCCACCCACACTGGGAAGGACTTCTCTCCTTAAATAACCTAACCATGATAATCTCCCATAATCCCCACAGGCATGCCTAGGGGCTTATCTCTCAGACGATGTTTGATGTCATCAGTTGTAATTGAGATTAACCATCACACCTCTACCTTCTATTTCTTACCTCTTCTCCATCCCATTGGTCTCCTCTGCTGCGTAGACAGCTCTACTTATTCTTTCCTATCTTAAATGTTGTGCTGGCTAGTTTTAGGTCAACCTGGCTCAGACTGGAGTCGTTTGGGGCCTGGGGGCAAGCCTGTAGTGTGTATCCTTGATTGACAGTTGATGTGGAAGGGCCCAGCTCACTGTGGGCAGTGCCACTCACTAGCTAGTGGTCCTGCATGGTATCAAAGCAGGCCGAGCAAGCTATAAGGAGCAAGCCAGTAAGCGGTGTTCCTCCATCAGCCCCTACCTTCAGGATCCTGTCTTGAGTTCTTGCCCTGACGTCCCTCAGTGATGGAGTTAAGAAATGATGTTAAGTGATGACTTAAGAACTGTAAACTGAAATAAACCCTCTTTGCTCAAGTTGCTTTTGGTCATGGTGTTTTATCACAACAATAAAAACCCTAACTTAAGACATATTCATACATGACTTTATGTATCTCTATAAAATCTCGAAATCACAAAAGAAAAAAAACCTGAAAATAGATTTACCATATGACCCAGCTGTACCACTCCTGGCATTTATTTCCCCAAAGGACTCCACGTGGATGCCTCACAGGGACACTTGCTCACCCTGTTATAGCAGAGCCAACCACACTGGCTATGTTATGGAGCCAGCCTAGGCATCCAGTGGCGGACCGGGTAAGAAAATGTGCATTTTTACATGGACTTTTTCAGCTGCAAAGAATGAAGTTAAGTTGTTTGCAGGAAGGTGGATGCAGAGACGAGCTCACTAAGTCCTTCAAGCTAGTCTCACGCAGAAGGCTTTTTACTAGAAACACAGACATCCACGATCACCGTTTTGTATATGCAAAACCAGCTACCTATGATGGTTCAGTTGACCCATTCAGCTGCACATGGGTGAAAGTGATAAGCAGTCAGTAGAACCTTACTTAGTATTGTGAGTTGGGAAATTGTCCTGGCTAGTGATCTATTTGGGCCCTATCTATTCGGTCATGAAAACAGTTGATGTTCCACATTGGATATTGAGCTGAGATGTTCAGTCCACAGGGTATGTGCAGGATATTTTTAGTGCACTGTATTTTCTCTCTTATGTATATGTATTCATGTATTTGGAGGCATATGTGTGTGTCACATGACTGTGGCAGCCAGGGGTCAACCCTGAATGTCATTTCTAAGGTACCCTCCATCTTCTTTTTGAAACAGGTCTCTCATTGACTTGGAACTCACTGATTAGGCTGCCTGGGCCCCCGGGACTCAGCTGTCTCTGTCTCCCCAGAGCTGGGATTCCAAGTGTGTATCACCATGAATGACTTTTTCACATGGGTTGTAGGGGTAGAACTTGGGTCCTCATATTCGGGTGGCAAGCACTTTACTGACTGTGCCAACTCCCTGGCTTCTTGAATTTCCCACTTAACTTCTCTTTTCAACTGACAATGGGTTACTGGGGTGCAAGTATTTGTACCCAGAGGCTGTTCAGACCACAGTCCTAAGTCCATGACAACCCAGCAGTGGAGCACGGGGTAAGAAGAGAGGCAGATGGAGACACTGCACCTTTCCTGGCTCTGCCAGAGCATCTCAGGGAGGACAGTGTCTGCTCACACTCTGTCTGGTTACAGCTCCATACAATGAGGTTGTAGTTGGGCATGACTCTGTGAGCTGCTGTCCCATGGTCTTAGACTATCAAGGGCTTTTGACTAGAGAGGAGTTGCGGGTCTGCAGATGTTCTGGCCTGACCCCAGGCCCGGCCTTCTTCTGGACAGCTCTATTTCCTTTTAGCTCAGCATTTAGCTCACTGTGCAGGGTCTTCGGTCTTCTCTGACGTCCCAGAGCATCCCTGGTTCCTTGTGTGTGTACTGTATCTATGTGTTCATGTGGCTGTGTGCATTTGTGCATGCACATGTGTCTACACATGTGTAGAATCCAAAGGCCAATGTTCCATGCCTTCCTCAATCACTTCGCACCTTGCTTTTTGAGAGTGGGTCTCTTACTTGAACCTGGGGCTCACTATTTGGCTATGCTTACAGCCAGTGAACTCCAGAAATCCTCCTGCCTCTGTCCCCATCCTCTAAGCTCCACCTACCTCAGTGCTGGGGTTACAGGTTTGTGCCACTGTGGCCTGATTTAACGTTGTGCTGGAGACCCACACTCAGGTCCCCATGCTTGCGTGGCAGTTGACTTACAGACTGAGATGTCTCCCCAGCTCTAGCCCCAGTTGTTGGTCGTGTGTGTTGGACAGTCCCTAGGTCCACATCAGCAGTCCATGTCCTTGTCTGCAGAAAGCCGTAGGTAGGTCTTTGTCCTTCCAGGCCACATGCAGGATCTTGGTCATAGCTGTCTGCCATGGAGAGTGCATGGAATGTGTGTTGTGATCCACTGGGGACCATGTGGCATTAAAGCAAGCTGGGGACAGATGTGGTCCCCGAGTTTCAGTTTGCTAGTGTTTCTTCTAGCTGACTAATGACTTTAAGCCTAATTTGCTTACAGATGAATGACTCTAGCCCTTCTTGGGTGTAAGCCTCATTTCCTGGGTCTGGAGAGATGGCTCAGTCACCATAGTGCTTTCGAGGAGGCCCTGAGCTGGATCCCCAGAATCCATGTAAAAAAGCTAAGCAAAGTAGCACACATGTGTAGTGCCTGCTCCGGGGGATAAAGGCAAGAAGCACACACAAAGTACACGGCGTGATTTTTTTTTTTTTTTTTATAGAATTCTGCACCTCATGGGGCAATTCCCTTCTGGGACACCCCAATCCTCCTGACCCCTAAACCTCCTAGAGCTGGTGGTTATGAGTTCTCCATGCTGCCTCCTCGGGCCATGCAGCCTGGTACACACCTTCTGCTGTGTGACTGAAGGCGAGGAGCAGGCTAACTTCTTCAGCATCCTGCTCTGTACCTGGAATTGCCAAGCGCAGGAGGCTGAGGAAGGAATAAGGAAGGGAAGAAAGGACGATGTGAGCTGAGGCCTCACTCCTCCTTGCTGCTTCCCTGTGACGCTTCAGAGAGAAGAGTCTCCATCCTTCTTTGTTGTAGAAGCCAACCAGATCAGAGCTCCTGCATTCCAGCTGAGAGGCCCAGACTGTCCCGTCCCCCGCCCCCCCTCCCCCCCCCCCCACCCTGCACCCTGAACATTGACTCCTCTCCCAGCTGTCCAGGTTAGCTGTCTCTGCACCCCTTCTCAGATATCCTGTCTTAGGTAGCCAGGGTCTGGTGGGGTGCTCCTGGGAGTGTCAGAAAGCAATGTGCATAGCAGCCAGGAGCCCCAGGTGGTTTCGTGTTCTGCTTTGACCTGTTCTATACCAGAGAACTTAGGGCCTTTATTGGCTTCTTCGGGCCCTGGTTTCCTGATGGACTCCAGGGAATAGGTAGGTATGAAGGTGTGCAGAGGTCCTCACAGGGTGCACACTCAGCTGTCCATGACAGGTCGTTTGCCTATGAATATTCTTCACTGGCTAGGTCCTGGACAGGGCCCTTGGAATATGTAGCTCATGTGTCAGGTTGTATTCAGGACTTTTCCTTGTTGCTAGAGTCCAGGCTGAAGGAATCACAGCATGGCTCTTGACATGCTCCCATAACCCTTTCTGTGCTACAGTGGGAAACTGGAGGCTTAGGAAGACCCAGCTGGCTCAGAGACCCAGCAGGACCCAGGCCCGTCATTCATTGGCTGTCTGGAGGGCCTCATGGCTGAGTGCTGGGTAGCTAGGAGGATGAAGGGTCTCTAGCCCTTGCAGCCATGCCGTCTCCTAGCAATGGCTTGGCTCTTCTTCAGGTGTGTGTGTGTGTGTGTGTGTGTGTGTGTGTGTGTGTGTGTGTGTGTGTGTGTAGGCCGGTGATGGTAATTCAGTCTTGACTGTTTTCAGTGTGGACAGGAAGACCAGCAGAGGTGGCTAGCTGACCTGGTTTGCTGAGGACAGAGGGCAGTCCTGGGGCAGTCCTGGGCACACCTGGCTGACCCAGCCACTCAGGTTGGCCCTGGGGATCCTGCAAGTAAACAGTGTCGACCGCTCGGTTCGGCTTGGTAGGCCGAATTGGAAGCAAATGAGTGACTATCAGCCAGTCCAGAAGCTTGTGTCACTGCCATTTAAACCAGGACATTGTAGAGTATAGTCTCTCTCTCTCTCTCTCTCTCTCTCTCTCTCTCTCTCTCTCTCTCTCTCTCTCTCTCTCTCTCTCTCTCGGGCGATGGTGGTTGTGGGTGTGTATGCACATGTGTGCACTTGTACATGGAGGCTAGAGGACATCTTTAGTTGGCATTCCTCAGGCACTGTCACTCTTTATTTATTTATTTATTTATTTATTTTGGAGGCAGCATCTCTTGCTGATCTGGTGCTCACCAACTGGACACAAAGCCATTAAGCCCCAGGGGACTGCCTGTTTACCCCCACCCCTAGCTCTTGGGATCATAAGCACACACCATCACACCTGGCTTGTCGTATGGGTTCTGAGGATCAAAGTTGGGTCTTCCTTCTTGGTAGAGGAAACACTTCCTCACTGAGTCATCTCCTCAGCCTGTAAAAGGATGTTTTTTAATGTGTCTATGGAGGAAAGGACACACAGGCGTAAAATCTCCAGGAACAGCTCTGAGGAAGAGACCCACAACTGAGCCTTTGGGGACCAGGAAGAAAGAGATGGATGACTGGCTAGCCAAGGAGAAGGTGGTGGGCCCAGGGCTGGAAGATGCAGGGTACCCTCCTGAGCCTCCCGTGATGGAAGGGAGACAGAACCTTGGCAGTTCCCAAGCTTGCCAGGGCCTAAGACTTCCAGTGGGGTTGATGACAGGCGGGGGACCTGTCAGGCTGGGAAGCCCTGTACCACACTGATTGCCCCCCTAGCGTGAGCCGGGAGACCCTGGCTCCCAGAAGTGCCTACTGGGCCACGTGGGGGACGGGGTGGCCGTGGTGGGTTCCTGTTCTGAGCCAGGTGGCTGATTTAATCCAGCTGAGGCCAGGGCCTCTGCATGGAGGCTTAGAAGACAGCTGGGTCCTGGCCAAGCCCTCCTCCCTACCACATGGGGCTACAAAGCCCAGAAAGGGGGGAGACCTGCTGGGGGGCCCATGTAGCAGATGTCACCATGGTGAATGCTTCTTGTTTATCTTTTATTAATGGCAGGCGCTTAGGCTCCTGCAGGGCCAGAGCTCGGAGCAGCCCTTTGGAGTGAGCAAGCGGGCTGCTCCGTGAAGGCGGCCTCCCTCAGAAGCTGGGGAGGAGAGAGCAGGCGTGAATAATGCAGGCTGCATCTTGTTGGACCGCGGTGTATACCTGAGCAAGTGCTACAGATACTCCTGGCTTCTGAACTCGGGAAGAATGCTTTTCTCAGCTCCTGGGATGGAGTCGGATGGGACAGGATGGGTGCGACCAGCTGAAAGTGCGTGGGCACAGAGCCCTGCTCTGGCCTGGGCTTTACCAGTAGCCTGGACTGGGGGCTCCGCTGTTCAGAACTCTGTAGCCCCACTCCCCATTTAATCAGGCTTGGAGACACCCACCCAGAGCTGGGGTGGGGGGGAACGCTAGCTGTAAGCTTCCTCCAGAAAGGCCCTGGCTTCCTGACTCTGTTCTTTCCTCCCCACCGGTGTGTGTGTGTGTGTGTGTGTGTGTGATGTTCAGATCAGAACACAGCCTCAGGTGTTAATCCTTCCCTGCCACACTATTGTTCAAAACAGCAGGTCAGGCTAGCTGGCCTATGACCTTCTGGGCATTGGCCTATCTCCACCTCCCATTTGGCTTCAGGACTGCCAGCATTACAGACACGTGTCACTGTCTCTGGCTTTATCTAGGTTCCAAGGATTGAACTCAGGTCTTCACTCTTGTGTGGCAAGCACTTTTTCCACTGAGCATCTCTCCAGTCACACCTGTGAGTCCCTGGGTGAGGGTTGAATATCCAGACAAGAATATGAACACTGGAGACTGTTTCCCATCACCTGTCTATTCTGGGGAACTTTCAAGAAGGACCTGGCAGCAAGGGCCGCTGGGAGGAAAATGGGTAGAGAAAGAAGTCTCCTTGGCTCTTTGGCCTTTTTCTACTCCAAATGGTGGTAGCTTTGTGTTCCTACTGGAAATAGCTAGTCTTTGGCAGGAAAGCCCACCTATGTGGATGGAGAAGTGGGCTGTGAGCCTCGGGACAAGTGACAGAAAGAGAGAAGGAAGGGGGGCAGAGGGGACTGGGTGCCATCTCTGAGATGCTGATTGGCCATCGGCCATGTTGGGGCAAGGGCAGGTGAGCAGTACTGTCCAGGTGTTATTCTCGTTACTTTGGGATTGAATGAGCAAAGTGTGAAGGGATAAACAGTTTGCATGATCATGGAGTGGGGTATTACTCAGAAAAACACAGTTAACACCGACACACCGTAACACAGATGATGCCCAATGAAATAAACCAGTCCCAGAGTTCAGATACAGGATGATTCACCCCTAGACTACTCATATTCATAAAGTAAGGACAGCATGACTGTTGGCAGGAGCTGGGAAGAGGGGATAAGAATCTCTGATAAGCGCAAACATTCAGTTTGAGATGAAAAGGTTCTTGGGATGGATGGTGACCGTGGGTTCATGATAGTGTTGAGGTATTCGGTGCCAGTGGGCTGTTCTCTGCAGTGGTTAGGAGGGTAACACCTGTGCTACTTACACTATACTGTAGATTTAAGAATATAAATCAGAAAGTTGGGCCAGGGAGATGACTCGGTGTGTAAAATGCTTACTGTTCAAACTCCTAAGCCTTATCCCCTGAACCAACGTAGAAGAGCTGGATCCAGCATCAAGTGCCTGCAATCCCAGTTCTTCCAGGTGAAGACGGGGTGGTCCCCAGTGCCAGATGCCAGTGGTCTAACTGAATCAATGAGCCTCAGGGTCAGTGACAGACCTGACACAAAAAATTAGGTGGGGAATGATTGAGGAAGAGGTCAGACGTTGATGTCTGGCCTTCACATGTTCACGCACACATATGCATGTGCCACACGCATGTTCAAACACACACAAAAGTATAAATAAAATAAGGGCTGTTGACATCTCTCTTCTACTTGCTCATCTCTGTGAAGTGAATGGAATTTCAGTGTTTCTCTGGTGGTGGTCATGGTGATGGTGGTGATGGTGGTGGTGGTGATGGTGGTGATGATGATGGTGATGATGATGATGATTATGATGATGATGAAATGGTTATGTTAATGATGTTGATAATGGTGATGGTGAAGATGGTGGTGATGATGTTAATGATGTTGATAATGATGGTGATGATGTTAATGATGTTAATAATGATGGTGGTGGTGGTGGTGATAGCAATGATGGTTGACAGTGACATAATGGACATTTGTGGGCTGCTTGTAGAGTCAAAAGTCTATCAGGCAAATCCTGTAGTTGTTGGGCCACAGAGCCAAGTCTGGAGCTCTCTGGCACTCAGAGATCCCCAGTGGAATCCCTGAGGCTACTGCTGGACAAGCCCCACTTGTATGCAAAACTCCTGGGCAAGGTTCCAGCCAAAGTTCTTTCTGTGGGGATGGACATCTGAGGCTGAGATGGCAGCTGAGGGTGTGGGAGAGCCGAGCCTGTGTAAACCGCTGGGAAACACGGTCCTCAAACAGCGGCCTTGGGAGGAGACGAAGGGCAGGGAGTGTGGCAGTCTGTAGAGTGCTTGTCTCGAATTCAGGAAGCCCTGGGTTCAAGGCAGACTGGGCATGCTATCTCTTGCCTGTAATCTCAGCATTTGGGAGGCTGAAGCGGCAGGATTTGAAATTCAAGGTCATCCTTTAGTACAGAGAAAGGCCAAAATGGGCTTAAATGTGACTTTGTCTCAAAACAAACAACAAAAGAAGGAAATGAAAACATCAGTGTTGATATCCCAGGAGGTACTAGAAAGCATCACATGCCTGAAATAAGAAGAGGATGTTACTAAATAAGAGTATGCGAAACAATAACTTAAAAAAACTAGTTCAGATGATGGTGATTGAAACAAAGCTCATTAAACAAAGGGAAGGTGAGATTTCATGGATATTTTGTGGAAGAAGGATAAAAAGACCAGACAGGAACAGCGTTCCCAACGAGTGTTGGGAAAGGCGGGGCATGAAAGGGAGTTATGAATCCTATGACTCATAAAAGTCTGAGTTAATGAAACACAAGAAAAACAGACGGAAGAAGGTTATGAAAGAATTCTTAAAAGAGAATTGATCACAACAGAAGGATAAAAAACCTCGCATTAAAACAGCTCTGACTCTCCCCAGTACTTTAAAGGGAAGGGAAAAAGTATGATTTAAACAATATAATTGTGAAATTTCAAATAACCAAGAATAAAGTAATATTTCGAAAAACTTCTGAAGGAGGGAGAACAGACTAAAAGCTTGTCTACAGAGGCAGAAGGCTCAGCTGGGAAGCAGCAGTGGACGGATCAAGGCTGTGAACTTGGGGCTGGGGACCCGAGTGTGGTCCCCAGGACTCACATGAAAAGCCATGGTCAGTAGAATACACCTATGGTCTCAGGACCGTGGAGGCAGAGACAGGGGGATCGCTGGGGCTGACTGGCCAGCCACTCTTGCTAAACTAGTGAGAACCAAGTTCAGTGAGAGGCCCTGTGTCAGGAAATAGGATAGAGACTGATAGAGGAAAACACCCAAGGCCAGCCTTTCACACACACACACACACACACACACACACACACACACACACACACACATGCGCAGAGTAGGCTTGCACACATTCCTGCACACACACATATGTACATATGCATTTCCATACACACTTATATGCACATGAACAGGTACATCTCAGGCAGGGGGTGGCGGTGGCAGAATTTGCTCACTTGCTCTCCAGGGTGCAGGGGAGAGGGAACCTGTCCGTCTCATTACCAGCCAAACCTAGTCAAGCTACTGCGTCATTCAGATAAGGATGCTTTCAATGATGCCGGGTGGAACTAAACTTTATGATCACACGTCTTTGTTACCAGTTCCCTAACCACTGTCTCACGCAAAGTAGGGGGAGGGGCAATAACCGCACGGTAGCAGTTTGCCAGCTTGGAGAATCTTGGATAGGGGACAGTGGCCAAGCCTGACCTTTGGACCATGCAGAGACCCCCAGATGGGAGGGGCTCCAGGGCTGGCATCGCTGTAATTCTGCAGGTGTGGGAGGCGTGGAGGAGCAAGGCCAGTCAGTGTCAAACTCAAGAATGAAACGTGCTGTGGAACAGTGTTCCTTATACAGATCAGACGGCTGCCGGAGGAGTCCAGTTCAGAGACATTTCTAAGACGTGGTTGCCTTTGCTGGGAAGGGAGTGATCTTTCATTTATAAATCCTGCTGTGCTGTTTGGTTTCTTTTTTAATCGTATGTGGGATGGGTGAGATTTGTCTTTAAAGCCAAAAAAATTATAAAAATCCAAATGGAACAACTTGAAAAGCCCCGGTTTGCGACAGCTTGTTGGGGGTTGGGGCGATGGCTCTGTCCGTAGAGGGCTTGCTGAGCAAGCCTGAGGTCCCGACTTTGAATCTCTGGCAAGCCCACAGACAGCTGGTGCAGCGGTTCTTCCCGAGCGGAGACTGGAGGATTCCAGGAGCTTGCTGGCCAGTCCTGCCGAGTCTTAGGACTCCAGGTTCAGTGAATGAAGAAGATAATGGATGTCCACCTCTGGCCTCTGCATGCCCACCCACCATTGTGCAGACCCGTCTCCACAAACGTACATGCTCACATACTGTCTTCCCCCCCTACACACACACACACACACACACACACACACACACACACACACACACACACGAGAGAACTCGGGGTGCGGCACTTGTTGGAGTGGTCTTGAGGCTATCTGCGGGCTCTGTGAGTTTTAACCTGCTCCTGGTGCTCTTGGCACCGTGGGCCTGTTGGTCATCTTAAGGGAGCCCAGCCAGACTGAGTTAGACGGCTTCTCGTGTAAGGACTGCCTAATGCTGTTCTTTTGCTCTGTTGGTTTTACTTATTTTATATTTGGATGTATGAGGCTGACGCCTCCGGGAGCTGTGGGCTGCCTTGACCCTGTCGGCGCTGGGCTGTCTCGCAGGTTGTGACTTCGATCTGATACTTACATATTTGCCTTTGAAACCTGTTGTCCTGTCTGCCCTACTGTGTGGCCCACAGCCGAGGAAGAGGACTTCAGAGGGTCCTTGAGCACTGGGGAAGGCAGCAAGTGCCAGCTGGATGGTGGCTGCTGGGCTACACGGTGCTGGCCCTGCTTCCAGAACAACCACCTGTGCTGACTGGACACTCAAATGGGTATGTCAGCGAGAGGGGACAGAGCCAGGCGTGGGACAGTCCTCAGGAGCTGTGCCCTGCTGGAATGTGAGAGCCTCGTGAGCTGGGGTGTAGGGGTTCTGGGGAGGTGTGGTAGTTCTCACAGTCAGCTGGACACAATGTACAATCACCTTGAAGTGAGTCTCAGTGAGGGGTTGTCTGGATCAGGTTGGCCTATGGGCATTGTCCTGATTATCATAACTGCTGTGGGAGGACCCAGCGCCCTGGGAGCGGCACCATTCCCTGAGTTGGGGTCCTAGCCTGTGTAAGCGTGGGGAAAGTGAGCTGAGCAGCAGACACGGATACATTTCTCCCCACTCTTGACCGGGTCACATGTAGCTGGCTGCTTCCCCCTGCTGCCTCGATGACCGTAACCTGGAATTTTGAGCTATAACGAACCCTATCTCCTGCAAGTGGCTTTTGGGAGAGCATTTGATCACAGCAACAGAAATGATATGAGGACAATCAGGAACTCAGAGAACCGCCCAAGCTTGTCCAGCAGGAGGGGGAGGGGCCATCTGCCGAGGTCACATCTTAGGGGCGTCCAGATGTCAGTAAAGATGAGCCAGCTGTTGGAAGCTGTGTGCAGGGGATGGAAACTTTTAGCTCCGTGCTCAGGGGGTAGCTGAGGCCTAGCAGGAGTCGACTCAGTCTGTTAGGGGGGTTGACAGGCTTGGGATTAGAGTACCAGAGCCCTGGAGCCTCAAGGACAGCTGCTGAAGGTCGCAGGTCACAGGTCCCAAGCTTGGGGTTCTGTGGGGGGTCCAGAGAGAAGGATGGATTGGAACATGGAGAGTTTCTGTTCAGGTTTTGGAAAATCACAGAGACACTGAGGGCTGGTCCCCATGCCCCCTGAGCCCTCTTGGTGAGGCTGGGCCAGGGTGGGGCCATGTCAGACTAGAAAAGGTGCTGGGACATGGACAACCACTTACCTAGTCGTCCAGACGCTCATGACACGTGTGTGAACCAGCAGAGCTAGACAGGACCAAGGGATGAGTACTTGAGAGATGGCACTCAGAACCAGGGCCCGTGGCAAGCTGCCCATGCTTGGACAGAGCAGGCAGTTTTTCCTGTCGCTGGCTTGAGCATGGCTTCTGTGCCCACAGGCACCTCTCTTGCCTCCCCAGCACATTTGGAGCTGAAGCCTAGAATTCCACCATTATGGGCTCATTCCTTTGGCTTGGAATACCAGTGACACCTTAGAGCCCCATTCCTTTGGTGTGGGTGGCAAACACCCCTGTGATTCTTGAGTTGTCACCAGCTCTCAGTGTCCTCTGTGTCTTGATAGGTCAGCAGGACCATCACCCTCTAACTGAACAGCCAGTCAGCATCCACTCACTGTGTCCTATGTCTTGGATACTGCCCTAGCTCTTGGAGGCAAGGATGGTCTAGATGCTGCATCCCACTTTTGGGGTGGTGGTGGAGGAGGAGGTGGTGGAGGGGGGAGTCAGGAGAGAAGGTATGAGGGCGGAGACTGTGAGCCTGCCAAGGGAGGAAGCACAGGGAACATGGGTGGTGACGTGTGTCCTTGGGCAAGTCACTCTGACGGGGGCTCTGTGCAGGTCAGTTGCTGGCTCTCAGAGAGGCTTGGTACAGACTTCCCCAAATGGAAACAGGGACTGACTGGGTAAAGGACGCCCCTTAGAGATGCCCGAGGGTACAGGGAATGTCAGATAGTCCAAGCTCAGAGCAGCCGGGTAGAAAGCGTGAGACTGACCTCAGGCTACCAAGAGCAGGGGGTAGCCTGGCCAGGCCAGATTCTGGGGACTTGGGTCTGAGAAATGGATGCCTTCTGGCCGCAGTGACCGAGGCCTGGGAGAGACAGAGAAGAGGAGGTGGGGTCTCAGGCGGACAACTCCATGTCTCTGTTCTACCCTGGCTCTGGGTGGAACTTTCTGCTACAGCTTGAGCCTGGTTGGAGCTAGGCTTCAGTCTGCATGCCCAGAGCACTACGGCCAGCCTGCAGGAGCCAGCCTGGAATGGCAGATTTTTGGTGTGTGTGTATGTACAGTCATACATTATGTGCACACACATGTTACCTACACGTGGAGGCCAGGGGTCAAAATCAGGTGTCTTCCTCAATCACTTTTTACCTTGAGTTTCAAGACAGTATCTCCCACTGAACCCAGAGCTCCTTGACTCTGCTTGTCTGGCCAGCTAGCAAGCCACAGGTATCCACCTGTCTCCACCAGGGGTTAGAAGCATGCACCACCATGCCTGATTTTTGTACATGGGTTCTGGGGGTCATAACACATATCCTCATGTTTACAGGGTTTGCTGGTTAATATTAACTGTCAACTTGACTTAGCCAACTCCAGGCACCTGGAAGGAGAGTTTCAATTAAGCAGTTCTCTAGAACAGGTTGGCCTATGGGCATGTCTGTGTGGTATTATCTTGCATGTTAATTGATGTAAGAAGACACTGTGGGCAGTATCATTCCCTGTTGGGGAGCCCTGGTCTAAAAGAGCAAAGGGTACTGACAGAGTTGCAAGCTGGCAACCTGGGTGCGCCGGTTTGACTCTGCTCTCGACTCTGGGTGTGCTATGACTAGCTGCCTTGATGTCCTGCAGTGATGACTGGAACCTGGAACTGTAAGCTAACACAAACCCAGGTAGCTTTGGGTCAGGTCGCTTCGTCACAGGAGCGTTAAGGAAACTATTGCACGTGACAGGACAGGTGCTTTACCAATTGTGCCAGCGTCCCAACCCCCACAAGGCTTATTAAACATGGGACCTGTGCTGCGTCCTGACTCCGCAGGACCAGGACCAGGCAAGTTGGTGTTTCTGCCAACTTTGGGTGCTGCTGATACTGTTTGACTTTGTTGGCTCTTGACCAGGAGGGAAGGGCCTAAGATTCACCTAGTGCTGGGGCCGGGTGGTTTATGGTCTGGGTGGGGCAATGCTGTTCACCCACACAGAGTAAGCTCCCCTTGAGGTCATCTGGGGAGGACCCAGAATCCTTCAACTATCCAAGGGGCCAGAGTCATTGCTAACCGAGTAGATGGGCAGAGACACACAGGCTCCTAGGTATGCCAGCTCAGAATGACTGACAGCTCACAGGAGTGATTGACAGGGATGCTGCAACAGAAAGACCCAGTGTAGATGGTGCCCTCAGAAGAGCGAGGGTCTCTCAGAACCCCAACACTGAGCGGGTAGAGGCAGTTGGAGGCCAGCTTGAGCTACATAAGACTGTCTCAAAAACAAAGGCATGCTGGGAGCTGGCCTTTCATGGAGTTCAAGAACTGTGTTCGCTTATTCTGTCCTGATAGTTCTAGAAAACAATCCCATGATCCCTCGTTGTATGGACAGGAGAAGAGAGGCTAGAGGGGTTATATGACCAGCCTGGGGTCCCACTGCTGAATTAGTGCTCTCAGCGTGGCTGTCTGCCCGGAGACAGCTCTCCTTAACTACTGTGCTGAACCACTCACTAAGGCACACTCGGGACATCGAATGTGTTCAGGAAAGGCAAGTGTTTCCTTTAAGACGCTGGCAGGCCCCATCTGCACAGAGCCTGCTTTGAGCCCGGCAGCTGAGTTTTTCCAGGCCGTTTGTTAATAGCATGGTTCTTGCCTGTTTGCAAAGGGGAAGTGGAGAGCTGGGGATGTGGCCAGTGGGTAGGGTGCTCATTGAGAACGTGTGAAGCCTTGGGTTCGATCCCTGGCAGTGCAGGAAAACCAGGTATGGCAGTACATGTGGTCACCCTAGCACTCAGGAGGCCCGGCAAGAGGACCAGAAGTTCAAGGTTATCCTTGGGTTTGTAGTGAGTTCTAGGCAACCCTGGGATGCTTATCTTGAGACCTGTCTGAAGGGGTTGGGGGAGAGGGCAGGAAAGGGAGTCAAGGCTCAGGGAGGCACACTACCTACACAGGCTTGTTGCTGGAGTTTTCTCCATTCCCGCCCGGACCCGCAGCCACTCAGACCCAGATACACACACAGACGCTTATATTATTTAAACTGTTTGGCCTAATGGCTGAGGCTTCTTCCTTTTTTTTTTTTTTTTTTTCTGGTTTTTTGAGACAGGGTTTCTCTGTGTAGCTTTGCGCCTTTCCTGGAACTCACTTGGTAGCCCAGGCTGGCCTCGAACTCACAAAGATCCGCCTGCCTCTGCCTCCCGAGTGATGGGATTAAAGGCGTGCGCCACCACCGCCCGGCCCTATCTAGTTCTTATATCTTAAATTAATCCATATCTATTAATCTGTAAGTTGCCATGTGGCTCGTGGCTTACCTGTGCTTTACATCTAACTTCTTATGGCGGCAGCTGGCAGCATCCCCTGATTCAGCCTTCCACTTCCCAGAATCCTCCTCTCTGCTCATCCCGCCTACACTATACTTCCTGCCTGGCTACTGGCCAATCAGCATTTTATTTATCAATCAATCAGAGCACACATCCACAGCACAGGCTGGTGTTGCCGGAGCTTGACCTGGGCCACTCCCCTCAGAGCCTGTGTCCTTCCTGACTTCTTCGCTGCCTTGCAGGCCTGCCAGAGCAGCTGGGGGCCCTCTTTACCCTTCTTGTTCCCTGTGGCCTGCTGGCTTCCTGCAGTCAGAGCTGGGAATGCTGCTGAACTCACCATCCATGGTGGTCCAATCCCGTACTCATATGCAGGAGCCCAGTCTGGGAGTCCAGGTTGGGCTGAGTGCCTCTGGGTGGGAGGCAGGATGGGAGGCAGGGAGAGAGATCTCCCCGGAGAGAGACAGAGACTTGGAGCTGTGTGCTGCTTTCTACTATCGACCACCCGGGGCCCTAGCTCTCACATGCCTTTAGATCGTGCTGGGCCCAGATTGGCCTAGTACCACTTACGGTGTCAGGGAACAAGCGCAACTGCCCATGGACACCTCTAGAGCACCCGAAGCATCCAGAAACCCAGAGCCCTATGGATTGCCATTCTGAGCACCCCTGTCTGGTTATTACACCTGCCTGACCCCTTCTAGGCTACCCTGCTTTCCAGAGGGTGGTTGAAATCCAAACGCATGGGCCACTGATGGCCTGTGGGTGGGTGTGCCTGGCTCACACTCAGGCCTGGAGGGAGCAGGAACGCTCTGATAGAAGTGGGCCCAGAGGTCCTTTGATTTCTATCAAGGCGGGAGCTGCCTGAACAGGCTGGGGTAATAACGGCGTAGGCTGGGGGCTTGGAAAAGGCAGGAAGGGAGAGCCAGGACCAGAAGTTCATACTGTGGGTCCCCACCGTGCTAGCCCAGAGCCTGTTGGGGAGGGAGGGTGGATTCCATAATGCACTCTAGTGCGGTGGGACTGTGTTCCAGGGCCCGCCAAGCTGTTCTCTCCTTTCAGTGATCCCGAAGGAGCACTGGACCAGGGAGACCTGAAAGGGCTGGGCTAGAGGACCGAGAGGAGTGAGGTGGGAGCTGGGCCGAGAAGTGCTACACTAGAGAACGTCAGTCCTTCTGTCTACCCCCAGCCAGTCACCCAGCGTATGCTCACCCGCTCTCCTACTCACTCCCCATCTGCTTGCCCCCCACTTACCTTCCCAGCCATCCACTAATATGCCCATTTATCCACCCACCCATCCACCCACCCACCCACCCACCCACCCACCCATCCATCCATCCACCCGCCCACCATTCTTCCACCCACTCATCTACCCACTCGCTGGTCTAACGCGCTTCTCTTTGTTGGCTGCCTTCTATGTCATCACCGCTTCTCATCCAGGTGGTTTCTCAGGGTAGTTTCTGCCACACCAGCCACCCCTTCTTCCTTCCTCTACCCTTGCCCTAAATGCTGGGATCGGAGGTGTGAGCCACCATGCCTGACATCCCCTCACTTTTTTCTGATCTCCATTCTCTTTCCCTCTCCCTGCCCCTCCCTTTTTAAAACACATGCATGCATGAGCACACACACACACACACACACACACACACACACACACACACACACACACACACAGACACACACACACACACACACACACACACACACACACACACACACACAAATACTGGCTCCTGGCCCTTCAGACTACTTTCCCGTGAGTCTTCTTGTCCCTCTTCGTGACTCTCTTGGCGACTGCCAGCTCCTTGACCCCGAGTCACGGCTGCTTCTAATTCCGTATGCTTTTCTTGAAGCTTCATTTGAGGATGTCACTCCGAACATCTTTCTCGGGCCAATAGTAAAGTTGCTGGAGAATGTCTGGTGTGGGTCTAGGGTGGGGGGAAGAGAGAGTTGCGTGTGATACAGCCAAAGAAGGATAGGATTGCTTTCTGGGGCTGGTGCCATCTCTGTGACCTGGGAACAAGTCATTTGACCTCTGACTCTCAGTGTCTTTATTTGCCATGAAACAACATAGAAAGTTATCCGCATGGTGCAGTGCTGTGGCAGATGCTCCTTTGGTACCTGGCGTGTGGTTGGTCAGTAGGTGATGGTTCCCTTCCCCTCCGCTCACATCCATTGGTGTGAAGGTGCTTCAGGGCCACCTTGTTTAGATGGACCCAGCCAAGCCACACAATTCTTGCCAGGACAAGGTCACCTAAGCCAGGACAGGGCAGGTGAACAGCAAAAGCAGCTTCTGGCTTCTGTTCTCTCCTGGATCACCCCATGGGTCACTGGGCCCCAAGTCTCCAGGGAGGGACAACATAAAAGATAACCCACTGGGCCGCAGGCAGGTAGCATGGCAGATGCCTTGCTGTGGCCCTGTTAACTTGGGTTCTGTAGCTGAGTGACCAGATGGCTAGTTGTCAACTCACAGGGCCCGTGAAAGTCCGCCGAGCACAAGGAGATAGCAGGAGGTGAGCGCAGCAGGCTGGACTCCAGGGGGTGCCCGGTGCTGGGGGCCACAGGCATTTAGTCAACTGAATTCCCACCACTGTCTCCCCGACTGCATTTATTACCTATTAAATAATTATCTCATTTGGAAAGTGTTTCTTAATCTAGGGCAAACTCCACCCCCTGGGGCCAAGGTTTTGCAATGTGCTGTCTCCTGCCCGAGCTAACCAGGCTGTGGCGGGACCATGATGTGCTCGTCCTGGCGAGGGGCCTAATCCTAAAGCAGGCCTTCTGGAAGCACCTCAGGGCTGGGCATGCCTTTCTGTACCTAAGAAGTCCTGGCTGAGGGAACATCACCAAGACTTTCTCCTCTCCTCTCCTCTCCTCTCCTCTCCTCTCCTCTCCTCTCCTCTCCTCTCCTCTCCTCTCCTCTCCTCTCCTCTCCTCTCCTCTCCTTTTCTCTCCTCTCCTCCCTCTCCTCCCCTGGCTCTCCCCTCCCCTCCCCTTCCCTTCCCTCTCCTCTGCTCCCCTCTCTTCTCTTTTCCCCTCCTCTCCTTTCATTGTGTCTTAATGTAGCCCAGGATAGACTCAAATCAGCCCAAGGATAACCTTAAACTTCTGACTCTTCTGCTTCTACCCCCCAAGTGCTGGAATTATATTCATTAACAAGATATCCCCACCCCACCCCCTTTCTTGTCTCATGTAGCCAAGGCTGGCTCCAAATTCTTTACTTAGCTAAGGAGGAACTTCCGATCCCCTTCCCCAAACCCTTGAGTGCTGAGATTGCGAGCGTGCATACTCATGCCTGGTTTATAAGATGTTGGGGATTGAACCTAGGGCTTCAGGAATGCTCGGCAAGCGCTCTACTAACTGAGCTACATCCTAACTCAGGACTTTCCTCGGTAGTCTTCTGGAGGAAATTGTCCAGGGCTCCGCTTCTGCTGGCATTTGCTCTTGTCTGGAACTTGACCACAGGATTCCCCAAATACCCATGGATGGATGAGACACGGCGGGGCCTTTGGCACAGGGTGGAGCTCTGCATTCAGCTCAGCCTGCTGCATCATTTCTGTCTTGTGACGTCAATGGCATCCACACTGACCCTTTCCTTGTAGGATACCAGAACAAGGAAGCTGTGTTGAGGGAGTACAGCTCAGCCTTACAGTGCCCCACTACAAGTGAATTCCCTTCTGTCACTAGAAAGTTCTAGGAGGAGCTGATGAGCTGGCTCAGTGGGTGAATGCACTTGCTGCCGAGCCCAAGGACCTGAATTAGAGTTTCTGGATCCGTATGATAGAAGAGAACCAAAACCTACAAGTGTCCTCTGACCTTCATATCCACCCCCCCTTCCAAATAAATAAATGTAATACAATAAAACTCCCCTTTGTAAAGCACTTATCTTATATTTCAGCATTTGGGGGCTGAGGCAGGAGACTGGGATTTCTGCAAGTTTGAGGCCAGACTGGGCTATATGGTGAGTTCCAGGTCAGCCAGGGACGTAGAGTAAGACCCTGTCTTTAAAAAGAAAGTGGGAGAGCTAGACCTGCCCCTCATCAGCTGCAGCACCTGGGAGAGTGGCCCTTATGTCATGTATGTCTGGGCAAAAAAGAAACAGGAAAGCTGGTCCTGAAGGTGTAGGTGTGGGCCATCAGACCCTGGGGCCATGAAAGCAGAACTGGTCCCACCCCTTGCTCATCCCTGCAAAGGGTAAACTCACCAAGGCAATGAAGGAGGGCTCACCCTGGCGGTGAGGACCAAGGAGAGCTAGCAGGCTGACCAACCCTGCCCAGGCCCAGAACCAGGGCTATGAGTTGGCCCACCCCAACATCCACCCCACCTATGATCTGCTGGAGCACATGAAGAGACGGATCCTGCAGACCCAAAGCTGCAGGATCTCCAAGACACAGGTCAACAGCAGGATAGCCAAGAGGAGTCCCATGAAGGCCCAGCACTGATAGTGTAGCAGACACCAGAGGCCTCGAACCTGACCAGTGACTCTGCAATGAACACCTGCAAGTAAAGATACGTGGACAAAAGGTTTACTACGTCACTTACTATGTCAGACTACAGCTTTCATGATGAGATTCCCCCCTCCCTTTTTTTCTTTTCTTTTTTCTCTTAAATTTTATTGGAGGTTAGCAGCAAGGGCAGATGAATGCAGAATGAATGGGATCGAGATGTATGATGTGGAAGACACAAAGAATAAATTAAAAAGAAGTTTAAAAAAAAAGAGAGAGAGCTGGAACAGACGGCTCAGCATGGAAAACACACGGCACTCATCCAGCAAGTGTAATGGCCTGAGCTCTGTCCCTAGAACCACCTAAAGGTTAGAGAGGAAACTCCAAAGAGTCATCCTGTGACCTCCGCAGTGCGCATCACATGCCCCTCCCATCACACACATTGATCATAAACCAGATTAAAATCTAAAGTAATTTTAAGTTATAAAGACTCCGTAGCACTGATGTAAATAGTTCTGAACGCACAGAAGCCCACTCTCCGCCCCATCCTGTCTACTCCCGGAGTCCCTCAGGTCCCAGCTTATCTAACATGGGTCCTTCCATGTCTATCTCCACAGTCCCTCTCTCTGTGTCACTGTCACTTCTGAAATACCCAGGCTAGGCTCCAGAGCTGGCTGCACTCGAGCTGGCTGCCAGCATCCATTTCAGAAGCTCCAAGAGCCCCTAGAGAATTGACCCTCAGTTAGCATCTTGGGAGTCAGGCCTCAGGAGTAGCTAAAGTGGCTTGGCTACCATCAGGACCACTGTGGGAGAATGGCTAGCTTGAAGGATAATGGCAGAGCATCATAGGACACACCCCCTCCTCCTCTTCACCCTCCCCCAAACCAAACCCCCAGGCCAGAAGAGCATTTTAAGCACCTGTTGGTTCAAAGTGCATGAAGGACCCGTTGGTCACTTGTTCACGCTGGAGAAGGCTCCTGTGAGGAAAAGCATTGTGTAAGCATTATGGGAGCCTGGTCCTGGCTTCATTGTCAATAGGGAGTTGTAGAAGGCTCTGGAGCACCGAGGGGTGGCCCAAGTAAGAGACTTAGTGGGGTGAGGAATGAGTCTGGCTCAGGCATCTGGATCACTCCGCTTCACAGGTAGGAGGGTTAGCATACGGGCTCACGTGAAGGGACCGGTCCTGCAGACCCAAAGCTGCAGGATCTCCACAACATGGGGCAACAAGAGGAGACCCAGTGAAGGAATTGAGACATTCAGATAACTCACGACAGCTTCTGGTACAACCCCTGCACACAACTGTGAGGGGACGGACGGACGGACAAAATAGACGAAAAGTGGCTTGAGAAGGATGAGGCCTGTCTGTCACCACCAGACCTTTAAACACTGCTGGTCACAGTGGCCAATTATTGCGCAATCACAGGGCCAGGGCTTATTTCAGCTTCTCTATCAGGGAGGCCTCCTTATCCATTTACAAGATAAGGAATCCTGAGGGTCCTGGGAGAGAAGGCTAAATCCCATCAAGGGATGCCTGTCCTCTTGCAACTCCGGAGAGAACAAGCCGTGGCTGCTGGGAGAAGCAGGGTCCTGGTGGCTCTGTGGAGGTACCTGTGGTGACATTGCCCTTGGCCAGGACTTCTGTCCCTGGGTGCTGGCGAGCGGGAGATAGGAGGTCTGAAGGCTGGCCTCTCACACTGGAGGACAAACCTCCAATGTCCCTTTGAGATATGGGCTCTTGGTCACCGCTGTGTATGCCAGCACAGTGCCCTGGGAGCCTCTAGGGCCTCTCCTGCTTCTGCTTCCCATTTGCTATAGGAAGCATTGGGAAACAGACATGCAACTTCCACATCTGACTTTCTGTGGGTTTTGGGGATCCGAACTCAGGTCCTTACACTTGCAGGGCAAGCCACTTACCCACCATCTCCCCAGCGTCCTTGGCTCACTCTCAAACACAAAGAAAATAGGGAAGCGAGTCTAGTCTGTGCCCGGCCCTCCTGAGGTGT
Source organism: Peromyscus maniculatus bairdii (assembly GCF_049852395.1). NCBI lineage: Eukaryota > Metazoa > Chordata > Mammalia > Rodentia > Cricetidae > Peromyscus > Peromyscus maniculatus. Next base: position 28,739,718 of record NC_134862.1, on the reverse strand, counting down.
GTGGATGGATGTAGTGGTTCACTGACTGTCACAGAGAGAATGAGTTCCTCCTGCCTTCCTGACCTCTCCAGGCCCAGGCCTGCTGAGCCAAGCCCTTTTGTTAAAACAGATGAAAAAGGCATCTCTCTGCTAGACCTGCAGGCCACGGGCCACCCGCTGAGGAAAGGTGGCTCCCCGCCTGCTCAGTAAGCGCTGGGCTTGGCGCTGGCTGGCTCCCCTCCTGGACTCATTACCACCTGACCGACGCGGAACTGCAGAGCTGAGCAGGATGTATCTGCAGGCGCTGGCTGCTCGGCAGATTTCAATGAAGACGATCGCTTGTCATTTTTTATTAATGAGCAAGTGCCTGATTCATTATACATCTGAGGGGTGAGTCACCCCAGATGGGGAGGAGGGACCCAGGCGTGTGCAACCGCCAAGGAAGGGGTGACACAGTCTCCATGTGGGAGTCTCTAATTCCCATTGCTTCCCAGTGGAGACACACAGGCTGAATGAAGCAGGCACCTGGGTTAGGCCAGCAAGGCTCCCCGAGACCTGCTGCACAAGTGTGCCGCCTTTCGACACCGCCATGCCGACCCTGTCATCTCCAGAGTTCATATTTGAGAGCTGCACAGTTGAGTTGAAACAAAAACAACTCCGGGCTAGAGAGGTGACTCAGTGGGTGGAGCTTGCTGCTCAAGCATGTGGGCGTGAGTTCGGATCCCCAGCACCCACATAAAAAGCCAGATGTGGTGGTGCATGCCTGTAATCTTAGAGCTGGAGGGTAGAGACAAGAGGACCGGCCAGCCAGTCTAGCCAAGTGGAGAGCTCCGGGCTCAACAAGGAGAGACACTGTCTCAAAAACTAAGGTAGAGAAGTGGTTGATTTAGGAAGACACCCGACAGCAAATTCTGGTTTCCTCATGCCGGCACATACACGCAATTCCAAGCATCCCTGTGTCCTCATCTGTACACTATGCAGGCACCTGAGTGCCATTCTAAGAGTTAGAAGCCCTTCTTTCATGTCCACCCTGAGCCGAGCCCTTAACACACAGGTGGAAGTGTGTGTGTGTGTGTGTGTGTGTGTGTGTGTGTGTGTGTGCTCTACCACATGGGTCCTGGGGATCCAGCTAGTGCCCCCCCCCAGCACCTTGCCAGCCCAAGGAACGTGTTTCAAGAGTCCAGGGGAGCGGAAGAGTGGCTGCTGTCTGCTCCACTTTTTTTAACTGAGAAAATCTGGACCTTCAGCTAGGTTAAAAGCATCTACTTTGTAGGATTCCGAGATTGGGATGTTGGCACACTGGAGGGTGCAGTTTGAACCACTTGTAACTTGACCTTGTTAAAAATCGGGCTCTTCCTGCCGTGGGCTGCAGACCAGAAGGAGACCGTAGGCCTGCTGATGGTTCTGGAGGAGCCTTGGAAGTGAGGCTCACTCTGACTTCCCTTGAGTAGAGATTCTGGCTATTTCTCTGGCGTAACCTGCTGCTTCAAGTGCCCCCAGCCCATCTGGTTCTAGCCAGTGCCTGTGTTAGCTCTGGTGGAGGGCACCTGACCCAGTCAGTGCCTCCTTCTTCCTGGCAATATCCTCAGGTGACCCCTTTGGTCACATGGCCCATCATGGCCCCTCTGTTTTTATGACAGTAGTTATTTTGCACATGGGCACGGCTTCATCAATGTCTAGCTTATGGTGTTACACCCCAATACTCAAGAGTGTCCTGCCTGCATAGTGACTGGTTCTGTATTGTTTGTGTGACTATGTATGTAGTACATATGCATATGTGTGTGCACAGGTGTGCATGTAGAGGTCAGACAACCATCTCAGATGTTGCTCCTCAGGTGACATTCACATTGTCCTTTTTGAGACAGGCCTCATTGGCTTTCCAAGTAGGTTAGATTGTCCAGCCAGTGAGCCCCAGGGACCCACCTCTCTCTTCCTCCCTCGTGCCCTGTCTTAGTTTGGGTTTCAGTTGCTGCGATAAAACACGTGACCGAAACTTGGGAGAAAAAAGAGTTTATTTCATCTTGCACTTCCAGGTAACAGTCCATCATCCAGAGAAGTCAGGGCAGGACCCTGGAGGCAGGAGCTGATGTAGAGTTCCATGGAGGAGTTCTGCTAACTGCCTTGCTCCTCCTGGCTTGCTCAGCCTGCTTTCTTCTAAAACCTACAGTGCTAGGTTTTATAAGATGAGACGAGACAGCCCACATCAAGCAAGGAAACGTACCACAGGCTTGTCTACAGGCCAAGCTAGTGGAGACATTTTCTCAGAGTTTCCCTCCCCAGATAACTGGGGCATGTGCGGAGCTGAGATCACAGGTGTGCGGCGTTGCCACACCTGGCTTTTTTCATGTGGGTTCTTGAGCATCAAACTCAGGTCCTCGCACTGGTGTATCCAGTCCCCAGCTCCCCAGTATTATATTTTTAAAGAGGAAGCTCAGAGTGAACCCAGGCAAGGGCTCAGCCATACTGCAGATACCTGATGCCTGTGGTCTGCCCTGGAAACCTACCCGTGGCTGCATTATTTTTACAGGAGAAATAAATGCCATTGAGCTCTAAATCATGATTTCTAAAATGTCGAACTCCAAGAAAATAGCTGGTTTGTGAGAAGGGACAGGCTGAATTCCAAGTAAAATGAAGGGTCGAATGTGCCCCGGTAACGGCCCGGGGAAGGCAAGCATTAGGAGGCCGTGAGAGGGAGAGGCTGAGGAAGGGGAAGCCAAGGGAAGCTGTGGCCTAGGGGAGGATGGAGCCAAGTGATGGGCAGGGCCTGGCTGGGTGGGATGGCATTCTTGTGGGCTTCTGAGAATGAGGGAGGAAGCCAGTTTGGCGGTGAGAAGGCCTGTGTATGCGGGCAGCGGCAGAGGCAGCAGATAGGCCTCAGCTGCGGCTGGGGTCAGCCCTAGATGTTATTCCGTGGGCTTTGGCGGCAGCAGAGAGGGTTCTGGGTGTAGAACTCCTACTTTGAGCCTGTGAGAGGAGACCCTGGGAGGGCCGGGGTGGGGATGCTGTCGGCCACAGTGGTCCCCCTCTGGGGGACTAATTTTGTTACCTGGCATGTCTGCTGGTCTCCGTGCTAACCTGCTGTCCCTTCTGTGAGCTCTCTAAGACCAAAGTCTGTGCTAGATCCATAGAACCAGGGTGTCTCTGGGTCCAGTGGTGGGACTTGGCCATCCTGGGTGTCTCTGGGTCCAGTGGTGGGACTCAGCCATCCTGGGTGTCTCAGGGCCCAGTGGTGGGACTCAGCCATCCTGGGTGTCTCAGGGCCCAGTGGTGGGACTCAGCCATCCTGGGTGTCTCAGGGCCCAGTGGTGGGACTCAGCCATCCTGGGTGTCTCTGGGTCCAGTGGTGGGACTCAGCCATCCTTGGTGTCTCGGGGTCTAGTGGTGGGACTCGGCCATCCTGGGTGTCTCTGGGTCCAGTGGTGGGACTCGGCCATCCTGGAGGGTGGCTCCTACTGTGCTTGCCTGGGATGGGCCTCGGACATGGCTTGACTTTTTTCTCTGGGGAGATGCCCAGAATTCACACCGAGGGATTTCTTTACACCACCCCGAGCTTGTCAAAGATAGCCAGCTCAGAGTCACTACTGTATGCAGGGGGTCCAACCTAGCTGTTAACGTTTTGAGAAGGCCTGTCTCTGAGACTGATAGAGTCGCAGAGAGCCCCTTGCTGTGGGACCTTCATGGAGGGCGGGCAGCCTACCTTACTTTTGAAAACTTACATCTGTTTGCTGTTTATGTGGTGGAGCACACATGTACCACGGTGCACGTGTGGAGGCCAGAAGACAGCTTGTCGGAGTCATTTCTCCTTCCACCACGTGCCCTGGGGATGGACCTCGGGTCCTTAGCCTTGGGGGCTTAGTGCCCTTTCTCTCTGAGCCATCCTATAAAACCTCCTTCCGACCCTGACGTTTCCCAAAGAACTCTATGTTGGAGCACCCAAGATTCATGAAAGTCAGACCCCTGGTGACCGCGCACCTTCCACGGAGCTGGGGCTCACTGGGCCAGCGGCTGTGCAGGTGGCTTCTAGGCCAGCTCGTGACCGTCTGTGTGCACCTCCCCCTCCCCGTGCCACGTGCTCACTCCAAAGGGAAGGGACAGAGGCCCCCTGACCCGTCAGCCTCCATCCCAAAGGGGCCTCCCTCTCGCTGTGAGGCGGGGCCTTTGCTTCCCATCTCTTGTTTTCTTTCTGTGGCTTCCACCATGTCCTTCCAAGCCGAACCACCCAAGAAGGGATCTGCGTTTTCGCTTGGCTGAGGTGGGTGCTTTGGAGCTGAGGTTTTTGTGTAACACACCAGGACAGACCCCTTGACCCCCTCGCCACTCCACGGACCTGCAGCAATGTCTAGCTTGGCTGTCCCTCCACCTGAGCTGGCCCGGGAGACACTGTGAATCACTCCTATCCCAGCCGCTGCTGGGTGACAGCCGGGAGGCCCTGCCCAGGCTCTAGGCTCTGTGTGAGCAGCTCCCGCTGTGTCAGAGATCAGACCCCTCTCTGGATCCCAGATGTCCTCATCCGAGGAGGCACAAAATGATGATCCAGCAGGCTATTTCCAGCCCAAAGCCTTGCGCCTCGGGCGGCACAGCTGGGACTAAGTGGAGATGTACTTGGTGTTGATAGGGCAGCGTCTCTGCTCCTTGTGAGAGGTGGTCACCAGTCTCTCTCCGTACCGTGTGTGTGTGTGTGTGTGTGTGTGTGTGTGCATGTGTCTGTGTATGGCTCTCTCTGTGTGTGTCCAACTGTGTGTGTATGTGTCCAACTGTGTGTGTGTGTGTCCAACTGTGTGTGTGTGTGTGTTTGTGTGTCCAACTGTGTGTGTGTGTGTGTGTGTGTGTGTGTGTGTGTGTCTGCATGTGTCCGTGTATGGCTCTCTGTGTGTGTCCAAGTGTGTGTGTGTGTGTGTGTGTGTGTGTGTGTGTGTGTCTGCATGTGTCTGTGTATGGCTCTCTGTGTGTGTCCAACTGTGTGTGTGTGTGTGTGTGTGTCTGCATGTGTCCGTGTATGGCTCTCTGTGTGTGTCCAACTGTGTGTGTGTGTGTGCGTGTGTCTGTGTATGTGTCCCTGTGTGTGTGTGTATGTGGGTCCATGTATGTGTATGTCTGTGTATGTGTGTCCATGCATCCATCCCTGTGTGTGTGTGTGTGTGTGTGTGTTTCTGTCTGTCTGTCTGTGTCTGTGTATATGTATGTGTGGTGTGTGTGTGTCTGTGTCTGTATGTGTATTACATGTTCATATGGGGCATGAACATGTGTGCATAGAAACCTGAGGTTGAGATCAAATGTGTTTCTCAGTTGCTTTTCATCTTGTGTCTATTTGTTTTTAAGACAGGGTCTCCCGCTCTCCTGGAACTGAGCAATTCCAGTAGGTTGGCCGGCCAGGGAGCCCCAGGGACTACCCTGTCCCCACCTCCCAGTGCTGAGATTGCAAACATGTGCCACCATGCCTGGCAGTTTTCTTTTAACCTGAGTTCTAGGACTCAGACCCAGGTCCTCATGCCTGCAAGGCCTGACACTTTACTGACTGGCCATCTTCACAGAGTCCCGGCTGCTCTTACGGCTTACAGAGGAGCCCTGCTCACGCCTGCCTCCTTTGGAGGAAGTGTGTCTTGTATTACAGACCCTGGAGGAATGTCTGGTAGAGTGTCTGACGGGTAGGGCTCAGATCTGGTCATAGTCAGAGGGTTTCAGAAGGGGACATGGAGCCAAGGGCCTCTAAAAAAGAGTTGGACAGGACAGTGTGGATCAAGTCTTAGGGGTGGGGAGAGAGGCAGCTGACTCTGGGCTGACTCCTCCTGGTCAGTCCCCATGTCCTTCCCTTCCTGCCCAAGGGTCGCTCTCTAGCATCTTGGATTTATGTCCCTTGTTTTTGTTTGTTTGTTTGGTTTGTTTTGTTTTTTAGGATAAACTAGTTTTCATAGTTTATTTATTTACGTCTTTGGTTGTGCATGTGTGTGTGTGTGTGCATGTGTGGTGTGCATATGTGCATGCACGTGCATGTGCCACGTGTGTAGATTAGAAGACAGCTTGTAGGAGTTGGTTCTCTTTATCCTATGGGTCCTGGGAATTGAACTCAGGTCCCCAGACTTGTCACATCAGCAGGAGCCTTTACCTGCTGAACCTTCTTGCTGCTGGTCTGATTTCTTCCATATTTTTGATGCCTTGAGGTGGAATTGGGAAAAGGATACAAAATGTCATTGGCGAGCCAGTCATGGTGGTACATGCCTCTGATCCTAGCACTTCAGAGGTAGAGACGGGAAGATCAGGAGATCAAGGCCATTGTCTGCTGCATATTAAATTTGAGGCCATTTTGGGCTACAAGAGACCCTGTGTCATCCCACCCCCACAGAAAAAAATCATTGGTATAGAAAACGATGAAGATAACCATGAAATGTAGCAGAGGATGGCCTTGAACTCCTAGCCTTGGGAAGTCCAAGGCAGGAGGATCCCTGGTCTAGCCAAAATGGCATGTTCCAGGTTCAATGTGAGACCCTGTCTCAAGAATAAAGTAGAGAAGGGCTGAGTAGGGCAGAGTGTCTTCAGATGTGACCTGAGAATGACTCAAGGGCTTTGCCTCCCTCCCAAGCTGCGTGAAGTCACTGCTGCAGACCTCAGGTCCCTCACTGGCTCACTGCCATGCCTGGCCATGTCCCTCCCATGTTGGGTAAGTAGGAGAAGGACAGGTTTGTTTGTTGTTTTTTTTTCCTGAGATCGTTCAAGTGTAAGTGAGGAGGCAGTGGCTGTGTTTGTACAGATTTGGCACGCAGCTGAGTCTCTGCCTCCATGCCCAGGCCAGGTGCACTCCAAGTCTGAAGCTAGCCATGGAGGCAGGGGGAGCTGTGTGGGCTGGGTGCTCTGGAGTCAGCGAGGGGAGCTGCAGAGGGGAAGAAAAACCCCAGCAGACTGAGATCTGGAGGGTGGAGCTGAGGCCCCAAAGAGAAACCTGAAGCAAGAAGGTTCAGTGGCGCTGGACAAAGGTGTCAGGCAAGGATGTGGAGGCAATTGACACTATTCCACAGCCCAGGTGGATCCCGGGCCCCTTGAACTCTCAGGATGCCGGGGAGAACTTTGAATCTTCTGAGCCCTGGCAGAGCCTGGCTTCTAAGCCCAACTCCACCACCTCAATCCCCTGGTGGTCTGAGCAGCCAGGAGGGCTTGCAGACAGGAATCTTTATTGTCTGCCTCGAGCCAGGGCTCCAAGTTCCTTAGAAAAACATGTGCGTTAAAACTGAGCTTCCCCGGGGACGGTGCTGTGTGCACATGAGGAATGAATCGGGAGGAAAGTTCAGTTTCAGAGAGAAGGAAACAAAGTCGCATTGACAAAGGAATGTTCTAGAGAGGGAAAAATTGAGGTGATTCTTTCTAACATCCTTTGGAGTCTTCCCCTTTGGGCTTTTGGGAAGCACAGTTCAGCCCTGCCTTCAGGGCCCCGAGGGTAGTAAAGTGGGGGGTGTTGTTCCTTTGGGAAGGTATTGGTATGCTAGTAAGTTCTTGTGAGTTGTTCGCTGGTGCAATGGGAAGCCCACCTGTTTGTGGGGTGGGCAAGCAGGGGCAGCAGCGTCCCTTATCCCCCCACCCCATTGCGCAGGCCCTGTGACATTCAGAAAAGCTAGGTAAGGAGATCAGGCCTCCCCGGTGAGAGTCCAGCCAGGTCAGACCATGTCTGTGTGAAGGGAAAAGGTTGAGGAAGGGCGTCTGGAAGCCCACAGGGACCGGATGATGGGGAAATGGAGTTGACAGCTAGACACGGCCACACAGAAGGTTTCTAGACAGAGGCACGCCGTTCAACCTCCATGGAGAAGGAAGGAAGATGCCAGCTCCAGGAAGAGGCAGTGGTCACCGTCCCCAGACCCTGGCAGGGAGCAGTGGGTGTGACATTAGAGACCAGCAGGGTTGGGATCTTCGTCTATCCTTAAGGGAAGGATGTGACCAAGTAGTTGTGTGGTAACAGGGCTGGAGAGCCAAGCTTTGAGGATGGGAGGCTGTGGAGGGTACCATAGCCCGGCCTGGAGGCTGGGAGGGGTCTGGCTCTTGGTGTAACTAGAGAGGTTTGTGCTCAGGGGCTTGTCCCTGGGGCCACGGTTGGGCACAAACTGCTGCTTGGTATCATGGACACAGCTCTGTCTTAGCAGTTTGTGGTTTTTAAGCAAATCATGGTCATACACCTTCTCAACAATTTAGGTTTTTTTCCCCTTCCTCTCCCCTCAGCCAGTCCCCATCACAAACTTTTGAAGCATGAAATGAATTTTGCTGGCCCCCGCCAATAAGATCCTTTCTGTAGATAATGGATTTGATGAAATGGCTATAATCTTCCTAGGTAATGAGTGAAAGTTACGCCCTCCAGTTGGGCCCAGCATCCCTCTCCCTGATTTATGATAGATGGGTTAAAATAGTAAACTGATAGCAGTTGCAAAAATCTCCATCAATCACCAAGGTGTGTTGCTTAGGCTGTAGAAAGGTTTCTAGACCAGAGCTGCCGGGAGCCAGGGAAGGAACAGTTGGCAGCCCTGGAGCCATAAAACACAGTAAGAGGAAATCTTTGTATTTGTATTCTGGACACAGAGGTGTGAAACAGCTCAGGCTACTTAAGAAAGGAAAGCTGTACCAAGCAAAACCGTCCCCCAAGGGCAAAAGATGTCCCCTTCTAGGGCTCTAGACCACAGGGTCTCAGGGCTCCTTCTCCATCCCATAGTATTCCGCAACTCTTTTTAGGCAGTTCTCCGTTTCTATCACTTGTAAAGATGTTGAGCTAGGACTGAGATCGCATGCTGCTCTTGCAGGAGACCTGAGCTCAGTTCATAGCATCCTCTCCGGGTGGCTCACAGCCACCTGTAATTCAGCTCCAGGGGATTCTGTGTCCGTTTCTGGTATTCATGGGTACATATGTACACTTGACTTTGAAAAATGTTGCCCTAACATGTGGCAATAAATATCTTCATTTGTGTGGTATTTTAGGGGGTGGATTTGGGACTTTGTTTGTTTGGTTTGGTTTGGTTGTTGTTGTTTTGCTATAGAGGCAGGTCTCACTGTGTCGGGGCCTGGCCTGCACCATGCTCTGATCCAGAACTCACAGAGATCCACCTGCCTCTGTCTGCTGAGTGGTGGGATTAAAGGTGTGCACCACCACACACAGCTAGCAGTACATTTTAAAGAAGTCTGTCAAAAATATAAGAGGGTTGGAGCACAAATCCCTCAAGTGTAAGCTAGGGAGGTGGCTCAGTCGGTAAAATACTTACTGTGTAGGGATGACAACCCAAGTTAAGATCCCTAGGACCCACCTAAAAGGCCAGCAGCATGGACCTATAACGCCAGCACTAGGGAGGTGGGAACAGGCAGATCCATGGAGTTTGGTGGCTGTCTAGCCTACCTGAACCTGGACACTGATTCAGCGAGATTCAGAAGCCGTAAGAGACCCGGCCTCAAAAAATAAAGACACCCAGTCTCAAAAAATAAAATAAAGACAGCGTGATCTCTAGCTTCCATGAAAACACACACATACATGTACAAATGCAGAAAACACATGCTCATACACACACACACACACACACACAAACACAAACACACACACACACAGCCCTCAAATTTAATTGTTTCTATAGACATTAAAGTTCTTAGGGGCAAAAATAATGCAAATCCCAGCGTTGTGCCCCTGGAATCATGCAAAGCTGCATAAGTAATTTCCTGGGTGCCGTCTTCATGTAGCATTTATTCAAAATGCTTTCATTGGATGAATGAGTGAATGAACAAACTAACGAACAAATAAATGAATGAATGAATGGCAAGAAGCCCTTACAGAGATCCTGTCTAGCATCTAATCAACACCGCATTTTGCAAGTAGAGAAATTAAATCACATGAGAACACAGCAACATGGCTCAGAGCTCATGGGAAACTGGGAGACTTTAGAGAAGGGTCCTGGCTGTGTCCCCGTCTGCTTCACTGGTATCACTGACTCGGGTCTGAATCTGTGGCCACACTGGCTTGCCGTTGGAGTCGGCAGCCTTTGACACTGTGGTGAGATTAGGTGGGAGCTAGGATCCCTCCAAGTGCTGCTGAGTTGTCTTGATTCCTTCAAGCAGCTTTGTTGTATACCAGCCCTGCTCCTACCAGGGTGTGGACCATGACTCTCAGGTGGAGCCCAGCGCCTTCGGCCTGGCCACTGTTCCCACCGTTCTGTGTATGTGATTTTCCACAGCCACAGAACCGAGCCCCAGGGCCTCGTCTTTCCTATCTGTGACGTAGGACACTGTAGATATGGAGCCCACAGGCAGCAAGAAGCTCTACCTGCAACCGCATGGCCACCTCCAGTTAAGGAGACCACTGTGGGCTGCCAACTCAGGACCACGCTGCACAGAAACCCAGGCAGGACTTGAGACTCGTGACAACTCAGAGACAACATGGGTCAACCTCAAATCCCCAACTTGAGGCAGGTGAATCCCAAGACTCAGATAAACCGGGTGGCAAGACCCTTGGATCTGTGAGGCTACCAAACAGCATGGTGAAAGCAGAAAGGGGCTGCCGTTCAGCACTCGCTTCTCTTGGCCGGGGTGGCAGGGTTCCCAGGCACTGTCTTCAAACAGCCAAACCAAGGCTGGACTGGGCTGCCTAGCCCAAGCCATGGCTTCCTCATAAAGGTGGGGCCAAAGGCCGGAAGGGGAAGAGCTAGTAAGTGTCGCTGTGTGTTCCAGCTTCCTTTTCTGTTGCTGTGACTAAACACTGAACAAAGGCAACTTGGAGAAGGAAGGGCGTATTGCATTTTACAAGTTACAGTCCACTGTTCAGGGAGGTCAGGGCAGAAGCCATGGAGGAAAGCTGCTTACTGGCTGGCTCACTGGCGCATGCTCAGCCAGCTTTCTTGTACAGCCCAGGCCCCCTGCCTAGAGATGGTGCTGCCCACAGTGGGCTGGGCCCTCCCATGTCAATCATCACCCATCAGGGTAATCTCTCACAGACATGGCCACAGGCTAATCTGACAGAGGCAGTTCTTCAATTGAGATTTCTTTTCTTCTTCTTCTTCTTCTTCTTCTTCTTCTTCTTCTTCTTCTTCTTCTTCTTCTTCTTCTTCTTCTTCTTCTTTCTTCTTCTTTTTTATTATGTATACAGTGTTCTGCCTTCATGCATGCTTGCAGGCCAGAGGAGGGCACCAGATCTCATTACAGATGGTTGTGAGCCACCATGTGGTTGCTGGGAATTGAACTCAGGATCTCTGGAAGAACAGCCAGTGCTCTTAACCTCTGAGCCATCTCTCCAGCCCTCAATTGAGATTTCTTCTTGCCAAGTGACTGGAGGTTGTGTCAGATTGAAAATAAAAACTCTCCCGGACACCACGCAAGCATGGGGACCTTAGTTCCTGTCCCAGGCACTATACAAAAAGCCAGGGACAATGGCGTACACCTGAAATCCCAGCACTGTGAGGTGGAGGTAGGAGGGTCTCTGTGGCTTGCTAGCCAGCCAGTCTAACCAAATTAGCGAGTTCCTGATGCCATGAGAGACCCTGTCTCAAAAAAAAAAAAAAAAAAAAAAAAAAAATGGCGGGGCTGGAGAGATGGCTCAGCTGTTAAGGGCACTTGCTGCTCATGCGGAGGACTGGAGTTTGATTGCCAGCATGGCAACACCAGGAAGCTCACAGCTGCCTATAGTAACTCAAGCTCCAGAGGGTCCTATATTTGCGCACATGTGGCACACACACACACACACACACACACACACACACACACACACTCATACACAAGTAAAAATAAATTTGGAAAAAACATTAGATGGAGAGTATAGAGGAAGACACTTCGGGCTAACCTCTGGTCTCCACGTGTGTGTGCACATAGAGCCTAGGGCATACATACATTCCTCCACGTGGGCTGCCTGGCCAGACCCCGCAGCTGATGCTCTGGGCTCCTTTGCTCAGCAGATGACAAAGACCTTCAGGATTGGAGGGCGGGGCTTGGGACTTGGGCCTGAACATGCCTGGGTCTCCTCTACTCCATGCTCTTTACCTCTCTGTCCCAACACCTGACCTGCCGTACCCCACCCAGGACAGAAGAACTTTTCTTTCGAGTGGAGGCTTTGGACTGTGGGTGCTAATCACAGGCCGATCTGCGCTCTCTAGGTGTGGGTTTGCAAAGGACGTCTTTTGTTCTTGTTAGAGTAGCTAACCTCTAAATCTATTTAATATCCCTTCCCGGGCTGTCCGTCATTGTGACACATGGTTTTTCAAAGGATTTACTATTAGTTAGCAGCACAGGACTTTCTCCCAGGGGTACCAGCTACTCGCAGTGAAGAAAATGCATGTTCAATGTAGCAATTTGTCTTTTTTTATATATTTATTATAAGAGTAAATGAGTTATTGTTGGAGACTTCAATATTATTGCAAATTAGGTGCTTCAAACGGAGCCCGGCCCATTTATTATGTTTCTTAACTCCCATAGCCAGCACACCAGTTCAGAAACTGGCTGAGGGCTCCAGCCCTTCCCAGGCTGAGGTGAGGGGGTGTCCCCACAGGTCTGGCTGTGATGATGACAGTGTCACACTGTGCCAGAGACAGGAGAGACCCGGGATCACCTGCACAGGCTGGGGGAGGGGACACACACGTTCAAAGTTTGTTGGTGTGTTACACAGTCAGTGATGTGTGCTGTCGGCTGGAGTCTGAGCTAAAGGAGGCGATAGGATTCTGGGCTGCACCACCTGCCTTCTCCATGTTCCAGGCTTTCAGCCATAACCTCAGAGCTGAGGTAGAGTGGTTGAATTGTGTCCTCCACAGCTCTTTAGCCACGACCTCACTGCCAGGGTCTTGCAGCCCAGTCCCACAGGTCCAGACTTGACAATGATTTGAGTGTACCCGTGAGAGGAATCTGCCAGCCTACAGTGGGCTCCTTCACTGCGAGGCCTCCCAGGAGGTCTTCTGCTGCATAGCTGTGTCCCTTAGCCACCTGCCCTGACCAGGGTAGACAGAGAGGCTGCAGCTTGAATGTACTGTCGGGGCCATGACAGGTGAAGTCCGCATGCAGCACACATCCACTACACTGGGGAGGATCACAAGCACCCTGTCTTAGCTGGGATGACTATTGCTGTAACACCATGACCCAAAAGCAAGTTGGGGAGGAAAGGGTTTATTTGGCTTACACTTCCACATTGCTGTTCATATCAAAGGAAGTCAGGACAGGAATTCAAACAGGGCAGGAATCTCGAGGCAAGAGCTGAGGCAGAGGCCATGGAGGGGTGCTGCTTATTATCCTACTCTACATGGCCTGCTCAGCCTGCTTCCTTCCAGAGCCAAGGACCACCATAGCCCCGGGATGACCTATCCACGATGGGCTGGGCCCTCCCCCTCCATCAATCACTAATTAAGAAAATGCCTCACAGCCGGATCTTATGGAGGCATTTTCTCAATAAAGATTCCCTCCTTTCAGATGACTCTAGTTCGTGTGTCATGTTGACGTAAGGACACTCAGCACGCAGTGGCTCTCCCAGGCCACACAGGACACTCGGAGTCTAGAAGTGCAGCTTTCTGGTGACAGAGGGGTGTCTTGGGTCTGGACCTCAGCCTCACTGTAACCTTACTTTCTCTCCTGCTTCTAAATGGGGGGGGCTGACGACCTCAGAGCATTTCCAGTGTGAAACACACGCTTGTGTCCTTGCTCACTCACTCAGCCTGGCGCTGCCACGTGTTGGGTTGCTATTCGGTAAGCGCCTGTGAGTGCGGTGGGCTAACGGAGACAGTTATCATCCCTGCCTGTGACGGTAATAGTCACAAACATGAGTGGCAAGCATGCGGGACTCCCCCACCCCGAAAGGCCCGCTAAGTTTTAGACTGTGTTCCTGCCGTCTTCTCTCCGTGTGCGTGGTACACACAGGAACTGGGGCTCACGTCTTCCCCCTTTTACAAAAGGGGGTCCGATCCTGTGCACTGTCTTGTGAAGGTTTCTGTCCTACCCCTCAGCAACTGCCTCTGCCTGTCACAGTCCTTCATTGGCAGTTCCCAAACTTCGGGGTCACCTTTCTCGTGGAACAGTGCTGGGAGCCCCCGTGGCTTCGGAATCTGCGGACCCCCTCCCTTATTCCTTTTTTGACAGAGTGTCACGGAACCTGAGCTGACCTTCAGCTCCTTACTGAGGATGACCTTGGATTTCTGCCTCCACCTCTGAGCACTGGGATTATAGAAATGAGCCACCATGCCTGGCTAGGAGCCTTTGTTTTGGTAGTGTTTGTTGATATTTACCATTTTAGAAACTGAAAATGGGAAATTTAAGGCTTAAAACTCATTTTAAAAGTAACCTGTTTCCTGCCGGACGGTGGTGGTGCACTCCTTTAATCCCAGCACTCGGGAGGCAGAGCCAGGCGGATCTCTGTGAGTTCAAGGCCAGCCTGGTCTACAGAGTGATATCCAGGACAGGCACCAAAACTACACAGAGAAACCCTGTCTCGAAAAACAAAATAAAAAAAGTAACCTGTTTCCTGTTGTTGAAAGAACTTATCTTTATGAACAAGTTTTATACATATTTTCATTACACTTTCATTACAAGAGCGGAAAAAGTCAAGAAGGTCCTCATAAAAAGAGTTCTGAAGGCTGGGGTGGTGGCCCAGTCGATCAATAGATAAAGTGCTTGCCTGGCAAGCGCGGGGACTCAACTTTGATGGCCAGAGCCCATATGAAGAAGCTGAGCACGGTAGAGCACACGTGTGATCTCAACACTGGAAATGCAGGTGGGATCCACCGTGGCTCCCTGGCCAGCCCAGTGAGAGAACCTACCTCAAAAACTAAGGTAGATGGCACCGTATGTCAGCACCCTGGGTTGTTCTCTGATTTACGCACTCGTGTACGTGTACACACGTACACACACGCATGCACGACACAACACAACACAACACATGCATATGTACACACATGCATGCATGCACACACACAGTAAATAGGAAAAAGTGACTTTGTAGACACCCCCAAAGCATCTCCAGGAACCCGAGACACCCTCAGTCAACACTAAAGCCTCCTTCATTAAGCTTACAGGATGTTTTTGACCTTCCCAGTTGAGGCTGGGCCAGGAGCATGCCTCTGGTAACCACAGGCTCCCCAGACCGCCTCATGTGACCACATTCATGTCCTTAGACATTTGGCGTCCCCTCCCCATCACTGGAAAAGGCACCAACATAACACCCAGATGTTTGCAGTTCACACTACTGGAACATTTTAGGGTCTTACTCCTGGCTAGGGAGGACATGTCCCCTGTGTCCCTGGAGTCCTTAGCAGACTCAGATCGCAGCAGGCACAATCCCACATCCCCACAGCAGGGACTTGCTCTGGGAAAGAGTTGTCATCCCCGAGGACTTGGGTGTGCTCTGGGGGTTGAGATTATTCCATGGAACCTTGAGCCACAGGGAACCACTGTCTCCCACCTCGTCTCTCAAGACAACTCCCAGCTGCAGTGTAGCCCATGGGGCCCAGCTGGCTAGATCAACTCCGCTCTGCGGGGCCGTGCAGCTGACAGAGCTGGGTCTGTGATGTTACACAGCTCTGCACCAGAGCGCCTGTTTGTTTGCCTTGGCCTTGGCTTGTTTTCTCAACTGGCTGGCCAGCCCTCGGCAAAATGTGTTCTGAAGCTTGCTCTTTTTTCTCATTCACTCATTCATGGGTGCGTCTGTGTATAGCGCACACGTCTGTATATGTAGCCCCATGGATAACATATAACGTGTGTGTGTCTGGGTGTACGTGTGTATGTGCACGTGGAAACCAGAGGTTGACATCTGGTATCGCCTTCGATCGTTCTCCACCTTGTATACTGAGACAGAGTCTCACACTTAGACCTAGAGCTTGCTGACCTGGCGAGCGCGGCTACCCAGTGTGTTCCAGGGAATTCCCCTGTCTCTACCTCCCAAGTGCTAGGCTTTATAGGTGTGCCACGCCACTCCTGCACACTGAGGGTCTGAACCCAGGTCCTCACACTTGGGCTTCAAGCACTTTGCCCGCTAAGCCTCCTCCCCAGCCCCTAAACTTTATCTTCCCAAGAGGAAGTTTCCTGGACCTGAGTGGAGTAATGGAAAGTCATCACCAAACAGTGCCACATGCGGACCAGGAGAAAGGCGCCTGGAGCTGGGGTGGGGGGGCCACCCTAGTGGGTGGAGAGCCCAGGTTTGTGCTGACGACCCCCCCGTGTCAGCATTTGGGGAAGACAGATGTGCCTGGAAACAGGCCTTGCTCCCGGAACCTGCCCTGGACACCTACCCGAGGCATCTATCATCCGTGACCTGCGGCATCCCTACTTGTTTACGGTCTCTGGGCATGCATTGTATTTCCGGAACTGAAATATGGCACGCTAATGAGGCATCTCTCTGCCGCGGAGGTTGCAGGCAGCTTCGAAAGATGCCTCCGCAGCGCCCTGGCTGTAGTTTGTCAACAGCTGAACGTGGCGGCAGCTGTTGTCTGGACAAAGAAGATGGCATGGAGAGGTGGATGGGGGGACAGCTGGTGGTGTTCGGGCTTGCTGGTGTGGTGCCTGAGGACCTCAGCAAGGCCAGGGATCTGCCCTGGGGGTGACTTCATGTCAGGGATAAACACCAGTCAGTACTGATAGGAATGTAGCCCAGGGTGTATGAACCAACCTGGGTTAGGGTTAGGTATTTTCCACCTGTCTCTTTATCCACAAAGTGAAAGCTCCAGGCTCGAGTCTTGCTGGGTTCTTAGTGACAGGAAGCTTCTTAGGAATGCCTGTGCCTGGCACGGAGCCACCTTTGAACCTGCTGGGCCGGGGGTCAGGCTACGCCTCTCCTTATAACAATGACTGAAAAGAGTGGAAGGTGGGGTAGTGTCTCCCCACCTTTCCTTTATTCTTCTACTGAGACAGGGTCTCAAGTAGCCCAGGCCAGCCTCAAAATCATGACTTCCGGTCTTCTGCCTCGCCTCCCCAAACACCTGTTTTCTGTGGTGTGGGGGGTTCGACCTAGAGTTCTATCCATGCCATGCAAACGTTTTACCCAGTGCACAGTGTCTGCAGCCTCTGGAGCAGCATCTCTAGTTGGCTTGCATGTTAGCAAGTGCATTGTGTCCTTGGAGCTTGGGAGAGTGGACCCAAGCACGAGGAAAAGCCTAAACACAGCCGGAGTTCGGCTGGTGGAGCCCGAGACGAAGATTCCTCCTGAGTACCCAGAGTCACTGGGGAGGGCTGAAGAAGCAAAATCCTTTCTGTTGGGGAAATAGCCCTGACACAGACAGGGTAAGAATGGGCTTGGAAGAGTCCGCAGGGAAAGTCACAGGAGATGCAGCCTGCTCTGGTGATCAGGCCCTTGCTTATAGCAATAACAATATGGTTGTTGTTGTTATTATTTCTGCAGTCCAGACTCTTGCAAACTCTATCTCTCCTCTTTCTCCAAAAATACATCCATCCGAGGCTGGGGAGTTGGCTCTGTCAATAAACTGCTCACAGTGGGAACACGAGGACTTGAGTTGGATCTGCAGAGCACTCATTAAAATAAGCTGGGAGGAGTGATGTGCACTTGTAACTCTAGCCCTGGAGGGTTTTGGGGGGGGGGGGGCGCAGACAGGTGGATGCCACAGCTGCTTGGCCAGCCAGGCCAGCCATATGAGTTGCAGGTAAAAGCCAGAGACTCTGTCTTAGAAACAATGGGCGGTGCCTGCAGACAGACTCTACAGTTTGACCTCTGGCCTCCATCCCACCACCCACACGTGCACACACACACAAATATGCCTACACTCGTGTTCACACACAAATATACCTCTGTTTGCATTATTACCTATAAACTTTGGGACTGCTCACTGCATTGGTTTCCTTTCCGTGGCTGTCATAAAATATCATGACCGGAAGCAATTTATGAAAGAAAGCGCTCCTTTTGGCTTACAGTTGGTTCCATTAGAGTCCGTAATTTCAGGGAAGGCATGGCCGCAGGTGGCTGGAGAAGAAGGTGACTGGTCACATCTCATCAGCACACCAAGAAGCAGAGGGTGGAGCTGCAAGGCTGTGTAACTCAAGCCTGTCCCCGTGGTACCCTTCCTCCGGCAAGACTGCACCCTCTAAAAGCTCTGTGACTTTCACAAACAGTGCTGCTGACAGGCGACCAAGTGTTCAGGTGCCTGTGACTCTGGGGGCCGTTTCTTATTCAAGCCACCACAACCACCACATAACTCTCAGGAGAACTCTTCCAGATCTACACAGAAGACAAAATAACCATAGAGCCAAGCCTGGGTCCCCGATGAGAAAGTGGGGAACAGTCACCTTCAGAGAAATAGAGCTAGAGAAGGGCAGGGGGAGGAAGGGGGAGGGGTTCCTAACACAGTGGAGAATGGGAGGGGGAGGGGTTCCTAACACAGTGGAGAAGGCAGGGTTGAGGGAGGGTTCCTAACACAGTGGAGAAGGGCGGGTGGGGGGGAGGGAGGGGGAGGGGTTCCTAACACAGTGGAGAAGGGCAGGGGTGAGGGAGGGGGAAGGGTTCCTAACACAGTGGAGAAGGTCAGGGGGAGGGAGGGGGAGGGGTTCCTAACACAGTGGAGAAGGGCAGGGGTGAGGGAGGGGGAGGGGTTCCTAACACAGTGGAGAAGGGCAGGGGAGGGGGAGGGTTTCTACCACAGTGGCTCACTCACTTACCCAGTCTTCTTTCAGGCACAAATATTTACTGAGTGCACACTGGAAACACATATGCCTGTGCTTAACACTATCGTGCTCACGCGCAGCGGCTATCTCTTGCCGCTGGTAATGCCTGTTAACAAGAAGTCCATTGCTTTATACAAATAATTAGGTCCGGGGGAGCTGCCTGCGCAGAATCATGGCTGTAGTAAAATCAGGTTATGGTGTTTAAAGACTTGGCTGAGTAAGTGTGAAAGTTTAAATAAATTAATGTTCAGCTATAGAAGAAGATACTGTGAATCCATTAGTAAGATATTTATGAAAAATCTGTATGGCATAGCACAATACTCCAAATGAAGACTACCAAATTCTGTACACAGTATAAAATGTATTCTAAAACAGAAGTTTTTTTTTTTTTTTTTTTTTTTTTTTTTTTTTTTTTTTTTGGTTTTTCGAGACAGGGTTTCTCTGTGTAGCTTTGCGCCTCTCCTGGAACTCACTTGGTAGCCCAGGCTGGCCTCGAACTCACAAAGATCCGCCTGCCTCTGCCTCCCGAGTGCTGGGATTAAAGGCGTGCGCCACCACCGCCCGGCTAAAACAGAAGTTTTATAGCCCAAATTCAGAGCCAGACTTGGTTTAACAGTTCTCGTTTAAAATTTCTCTGTACGCACCCTGACCAGCTCATCCCTTCATTTTCCCCTGGGCATCCCCAAAGGGCACCACTACATGTCTCCTTGTTGCACTGTGGGCTCATGGGTACTGCTGGCTGCCGGAACCCTGGCTTAGCCTTTATCTCATGGGTCTCGGTGTGTCAGTTTCCAGGCCCAGAGAGGCCAGGACCTTTGGTTTTCAAGCATCAGCTTCCCTTCCACGTAGCTTGAGTGTTCCATGGCAGGCTCTGGCTTTATGGGAGAGCTGGCAGCTGGCACTGTCCAGCCCAGGGGAGCTCCACAGGCCACGAGGAAGTGTGAAAGGTCCTGACACGCCTGTGGAGGTTCTGAGCATCAGGCTGACGTTATCAGTCTCAATAAGGTACCAAGGGTGGGCCACTTTGGAGCATGGAGTTGATGGTTAGCTGGAGGCTCGGGTTAGTGGGTTGGTGTGTGTGTGTGTGTGTGTGTGTGTGTGCGCGCGCGCAAGGTCTTGGAGCTCACCAAGTAGCTTAGGCTAACTGGCCAGTGAGCCCTGGGTATACACTTGTACCATCTTGCCTGACTTAAAAAGGAAATTAAATCTGGGGCTGGAAAAAATGGCTCGGCGGTTAAGAACACTTGCTGCTTTTGCAGAGGACCCAGGTTTAGTTCTCAGAACCCACAGAGTGGCTCACAACCATCTGTAACTTTAGTTCCAGAGGATCCAGTACCTCTTTCTGACCTCCATGGACACCAGGCTTGCACATGACACACACATATACATTCAAGCAAAACACATAAAAATGAAGAGAGAGAGAGAGAGAGAGAGAGAGAGAGAGAGAGAGAGAGAGAGAGAGAGAGAGAACCCAACATGCCAAGCCCCTCATGTGATGGTCGGAACACAACTTTCAGGAGTCAGTTCTCTCCTCTATCACGTGGATCCCAAGGATCTAAGTCAGGTGGTGAGACTTGAGGGCAGATGTCTTAAGTGGCTAAGCTTTCCTGCAAGTCCCACGCAGGGCTTTTCATACTTGGGTTCTAGGGATGGAGCTACGTTCTTATGCTTGCAGACACTTTATTGGCTGAGTATCTACATTGCACTGAACGCTGGAGCAGCTCCTGAGACCTGCCAGGCTCCTAAGCCCCTTTGCAGGTCGAGTGAAGTGGCTGATGCAAGGTGGTGACTGTGCGCTAGTGCCTGGGAACAGATGCCATTCGCAGGCCCTTGTTAGGTGATTGACAGAGAGAATCCCAGCCAGGCCACACAGGCTAAACAGCTGCTCACAGGGTGCCCAGCCATTCACCTGCTTTTGGCTTCGGCCCTGTGTGAATCGAGGCTTGCAGTCACTTGACAGCTGGGCTGCCACCTCGCACTAACCCATAATTACTATTTAGAAGTTTGTGGATGAAAACCAGTAGATTCTAGCTCACGGTGTGATTTGCACGAGCCTGTTCTAATAAGCTCTCAACATTGCTGAAAGAGCCTCTCTGCTGGGGCGGGGCACCCCGCAGCCAGCAGAGTTCAGAAATCATTTCCTCCACCGCCAGCTCTATCTGGGCACTGAGAGCTGGAAGTGATTCAAGGGCCCGTGCGAAGCTCTTGTATTTCTGTACTTCTGCATTGGGCACAGTAGCGAGGCTGGTAGTAATCAGAGCAGACAGAGATAGCCCTCAAGCACTGGTTTCCCGTCCCTGTGCCTGATGTCAAACTGGCACATGGACCTGACTTCTCAACCTTCATCCTCTGGGAGAAGAAAGGTTTTGTTTAAGCAGAATGCATTTCTCATGAAGCAGCAGCAGCAGCAGATGGTGGCTGCCATCTTTGAATGACCTTCTAGACACTTCTTTCCTCCTTGGGTTTATATGAGTTTTCAGTGCTGGTCCCTGGCTTTGGCTACTTGAGCATTTAAATTAGGGGACTGAACTGTGGTGGTTAGAATAGGTAAGGCCCCCACAAACTCATGTGTTTGAATGCTTGGCCCATAGGAAATGACACTGCCAGGAGGTGTGGCCTTGTTGGAGTAAATGTGGCCCTGGTGGAGGAAGTGTGTCACGGTGGGGGAGGGGCTGTGAGGTCTCAGGTATGCTCAAGTCACGTCCAGTGGCACAGTTCGCGTCCTGTTGCCCGTGGATCAAGATGTAAGAACTCTCAGCTCAGCCTGCTTGCTGCCTTGCTTCTCACCAAGGACTAAACCTCTGAAACTGTAAGCCAGGCCCCAATTAAATGTCTTCATTTATAAAACATTTCATCTTTACCATGCTCATGGTGTCTCTTCACAGCAAGAAAAACCCTAAGACATGAACTCATTTAATTGCTTTGCAGCCAGATTTAAAGCAGAGGACTAAAATGTCCCCTCCCACACACACCTTACAGTATGGGTGCTATCGGCTTTTACATTTATTTGTTTCTTTAGCACACACACGCACGCGTGTATGCACACATGTGTTGTGCATGTGTCAATCAGAGGACAACTTGCAAGAACAGTTTCTGACCTTCTACCGTGTGGATTCCTGGGATCATAACACAAAGGTGGTCGGGCTTGAGGGGCAGGCACCTCTCCCTGTGGAGCCATCCAGTGAGGTGGGGACTGGAGTGATAGATGCCCAGGATTCCTCACCTTTTGCCAAGCCAGGCGGCAGAGACTAGACAGAAAGTCAGGCTCAGGTATAGACTTTAAGCTCCCCCCCCCCCCCCCCGCCCCCGCCCAGTCCTTAGTCCCTCCCCCGCAGAGATCTGCTTCTTTTAGCTAGGCTACATCTCTCAGTCAGTCCCCAAACACCAGCTGGGTACCAAGCATTTAAATTACATGAGCCTGAGGGGGGGGGGGGTTCACACAAACCTTAATAGATGGTTAGTAGGATTAAGTAAATTTGTGTGAAGCATTTGTGTGCCCGTGAAGTTAGCCAAGACCTTAAATATGGATGATTTGAGACAGGCAACTCCAGTTCAGGGTTCTGGGCTCTGTTCCCAAATACCCTGAAGTTATCTGTGTGGTACTCTGAACCGTGGACGCTAGAGCCTGCCTGCTTGTGGCAGGCCTGGACCCTCTCTATGGGCCATGATGAGTGTTAGGATGCATTCAATATTTCTTCCATTGCTCTGACAAGACTTTACCTGACAAAGGGGACCAGAGATATGGCTCTGCATTTCCTACTCTTGTGGAAGATCTGGGTTCCTTTCCCAGCACCCGTATGGCAATACACTGTCACCTGTAACTCCAGTCCCAGGGTATCTGTGCCTCCAGTTCCAGGATACGTGAGACATCCTCTTCCGGGCACTGCAATCACATGCTGCATACGTACATTCAGGCAAAATATTCATATGCATTAAAAAAAAATTATGAAAGCCACCTAAGAGTAGAAAGGCTTGTACTGGCTTACTGATTTAGGGTACAGTCAGTCATGGCTCCAGGAGCGTGGGGGGGCTGGTCACCGCATCACGTTTAATGGTCAGGAAGCAGAGAGTAATGCCGTTGCTCAGTTCACCTTCTCCTCTTTCTTCAGTCACAGATGGCTCTCACCCTCTCTTAGGCTGGGGTTTCCTACTTCATTAACTCAGCCTGGAAACTCCTCACAGACATGCCCGGTGGTCTGTCTCCCAGGTGATTGGAAATCACATCAGGTTGACATTCAAGACTGCTCAGTGGCCTGAAGTTTACCAATTTGTCTAGACTGGCCGGCCAGGAGCCCCGGGGATCCTCTTCTCCTTGTGACCCCAGCACTAGAATTCCAGGTACAGGCCACTACACCTCTGTGTAAGTGCACATGAGTGTGAATCCATGCACACACGTGCCCATGCTCACACATAGGCCTGTGTGATCACACACTTGCTATCGTGTGCATTCCTTCCACCGTGTTTAAGATGAAGACTCTTGGCAGTTAGCTGTTGTGCACACCAGGCTAACCTACCTGCCTGCATGCTTTTGGGGCTTCCCTGTGTCTACACGTCATCTCACTGTAGGAGCGCTGGGATTACAGAAGGGGGCTGCTGTGTTCAGTTTTCCACGGGCTCCGGGTATTCAAACTCCTGTCCTCACGCTTACACCATAAGCACTTTGCCCACTGGGCCACCTCCTCAGACCAACCCCGAGGTCTGTGCCTGTTTGTCTCAGCACGCGTCCAGGCCCTCATACAGACGAGCACTTTACTGACGGAGCTCCCTCTCAGCCCCTCTTTGCTTCTTCTTTAGTGAGTTCTTTTTCTTCGTCTCTAGGGCTCAGAAGGCCAGCCTGAGCTCAGATCTGTCTAGTACTCATTGAGTCTAATTTTTCCTTTTAGAAAATGTTGTATTTTATCATTTTATTTTACATGTAGGTGTGTGGGTGGGCCTGAGTCTAGGTGTGTGTGCTTTGAGCATTCAGGTGCCCTCAGAGACCAGAAGAGGACGCTGGGTTCCTCACAACTGCAGTAGAGCTTTGTGAGTGCTGGGAATCGAACCCTGGTCCTCTGTAAGTGCAGCAAGTATTCTTAATCGTGGAGTCCCTTTTCCAGCCCAACTTTTTCTGTTTTTAAGCTCCTTTATTAAAGTGTAGTTATTGTTCAGTCAATTTCACCCGTGAGGGGTGTAGAGTCCTGTGAAATTTAACAAATGTACCCAAGTGCAAACTCCCAACTTCTGGCAAGATTGTACAGACCACTTCCCTCTCCCCGAAATGTCCATCTTGTCCTCCACATGGCCCCACAGCCCCTGGTAGCCTGGTAAAGATCCCGATCCTGCCATTTGGTCTTTTCCAGAATGTCATATAAGTAGCATCATAGAGCATGTTCAGCTGGGACGTTAGTACAGCAAAGACCAGGGTCTCTTATAGCATGAGAAGAGATTAGTGCTCTGCCTGTACCTGTTCTAAGGAAAGTCTTCTCGCTTGCTCTCTTTTCTCTTTCCTTCCCTCCTTCTCTCCCTCCCTCCCTCCCTCCCTTCCTCCCTCCCTCCCTCCAGGCCTAGGAGAGCTTAGTGGGAGCTGTCCCTCCAGGGCCAAGATATTAGCTAGTGTTTGTGAATCATTTTCTTCTGGACCCCCATATTCCTACATCAGTTTTATAGGGTAAGGCCTCTGTGATCCCAATGAACCAAGAAAAAGACTGAGGACCAGGGTGTTTGGCAACTCACCAAAGTCACCCAGCTAGGATCTGAGCCCCGATTCCACCCTCCCCTCTCCTCTGTGAGATTCCTGAGTTGGGGTCGGAAGACTGATTCTTACCGGTCACTGGTCGGGCTCTGGTTTGGAGGTGAGAAGCAGGAGGAGGGTGGAGGCGAACAAACACGTCTTTGGTCCATGCTTTTGGTCCGTCGCTAAGGGCTGCATTCTATACTTTGGTTTTTGTTGCAGTGACAAACGCCATGACCAAACGCAGCTTAGAGGAGGACAGGGTTTACGTGGCTCACATTTCCGGGTCACAATCCATTGTTGGGCAGTGGCAAGTCACCACAGTCAGGCTCCATCAGGAGCCTGAAGCAGAAACCACGGAGAAACGCCGCCGGCTGACTCATGCCCTAATATCCATCCTTTCTTCTACAACCCAGGCCTATCTGCCTAGGGATGGTGCTACCCGCAGTGGGCTGGGTCCTTTGACCTCCAGACAATCCTTCACAGATGTGCCCACAGGCCAATCTGATCCGGCTAATCCCTCAATTGTGGCTGCCTTCTCATATGACTCTGGGCCGGGTCAAGTGGACTGTTGAAGCTAACTAGGACAGCCTCCTTCCCACAGAAAATAGTGAGCTTCTGACTCTCCCTAGGAGGTAAATGTGTTGAAGGGTGGACTTGCGGAAGACAGACTTGCACCCTGCTGCAAATCTGTCACCCGACCTGAGGGCAGCCCAGGCAGTGGGGGATACTGGCTCACACTCAGCCTGTACCCTGTTGTTGGGCAGGGAATTGAGCACCCCCCCAGCCCCCACCCCCCAGGGAACAGAGTCCAGGAGCTTGTGGTCCCTGGCCTGGACGTAGGAGAGAGTGAGGCTGTGTGAGCAGATGGCAACAGGAACAGAGAGGCCAAAGGCTCCTGGATGCCATGTGTGTTGGCCAAGGGGAGAGCTTAGGTAAAGGACAATAGTGCAGTCTCGGGCCCAAGTGCCACTAAACCTGTGGGTAATGGGTTTTTCATCCCCAGAGTAATAGGAGACACCAAAAAATGAGGACATTACTTAGGGAGTCCCTCACCTCTCTGGCCCTGTTCAGCAAGCCAGAGGAAGGACATTGCCCAGCACCGAGCCGTCTGTGGATTTAATGGGGCTTCCAGCCAAACCTTCCATCAAATTTACGACGCTGCTTGTCTCCTGACCTTCCCCCTCTCTCACATTCCTTTCAGAAATGAAGCTGTGCAGGCTGTGAGGTGTCAGTTCCTCCACCTTAGAGATATACAGCCCGGGGCTGGGTGGAGATGGTGGATTTAATCAGGCCGGGTCCCTAAAGTTCACCCACCCCCTGAGCCCATTGACATTAGGACGCCATCGGGATCCAGCTGTGGTGGGTAGCACAGTCACCGAATGCTTGTCCTGTTGGCCACACGCCTGGTCTGAGCTTGCCTCCACTTCCCTCTTGCTGCTGGAGTTGTGGCTCCCCGGCCTCCTTGACTTGCCAGGCTTGATTTCCTCAGTCCTGTGTCCCTGGGTTTCCTCCTTGAAGGTCTAAGTGGCTTCCTTGATGTCACAGCCTCCAGGAAGCCCTCCTTGACTCCCTTCACCCCAGCAGGAACTATAGACACAAGCTTAGCCGCTTTAACACACCATTGCTCCCCTAGGTCCTAGAGTCCACGTGTGTGGGTGTGTTTGTAGGTGCACGTCCTCGTTGCTAGAATTAACAAGCAGATGCCACCATTCCTGGCTTTAAAAAAAAAAAAAAAAAGCAAAACAAGTAGTCTGAGGACTCTTATTCCTGCAAGGCAAACACTTTACCAACCGAGCCTCCCCTGGCCCTGGAAACAACCACGGGACTCGTCCTGCCTCTTGCCACACCACGCAGGTGGCTTGATTCCCTCGCTCCACTTCTGAGACTGTGTGTTCAGGCCCTGCCCTTCCTGACTCTGTGTTTTCTCACTGGCTGCCAGGCGCTATGGGGAAGGTTGTGGTAACAGGCTGCCAGCAGCCAGCCTATGCTGGACACCCAGCCCAGATAGCCCACCAGGCGGCGGCGGCCGGTACGGTGGGCATCTGGGAGACGGCGGAGCGACTTGGGCTCAGGACACAGGACGAAGTGAAAATAAAATCTCAACAGCTCCCTGAAGCCGAAGGCCTTGATGCCCTGAGTTGGAGGGGACAGTCAGACATGAAGCCACCAGGGTCACTAACATCTCACTCTGCCTTTTCTGTGGCTCTAAGAAGCCAGGAAAGAGGATTAATGCCTGCTGCTCACTGGAGCCACTTCCTTGTTTATGCTGTCAGTCATCTGAGTTCAGTCATGGTCTGAAAAACACTGAAAAGGGCAAGCAAGATGGCTCAGAGGGTAGGGAGCCTGCCACTAAGACTGACGACCTGAGTTCGATTCCCGGGACACGTGACGGAAGGAGAGGACCGACTCCTGCAAGGTGTCCTTTGACCTCCACACGTCATTGTGGTACTCATGCCCACCCCACCCCCACCCCCGACACACGCACAGAGTAAACGTAATAAAAATTCAGAAATACAAAGTTTTTATATTCTGTGTAACTTGTCTGAGTAGTGTGAGGAAATCTTATAACACCTTGTTTACTTATTATTGTTTATTATTCATTTGTTTAGAGCAGTACCTCGTGTATCTTAGGCTAGCTTCCAACTTGATAAGTAGATGGGGATGACCTTGAACTTCTGATCCCCTTATCCCTATCTTCCAAGTTCCGGGGTTACAGGTATGCCTCATGATTCCCAATCCATGCAGTGCTGGGGCTGGAACCTAAGGCTTCCTGTGTGCCCGGTGAGCAGTCTATGACTGAGCTACAGCTGTAGTCCCAAATCACACAAGAATCTGCCCAGATGTGAATCATCTCTTTGTCCAGTGTATTCACGCTGTATGGCCTACCTTCCCGTTAGTCGTCTGTGCTATTCTAGTATCGTATTCTTTGTAATCCCTGTTTTACCTAAAAATGGCCCCAAGGCCCAGAGGAACAATACTGACTATTCTGTTACAGCATATTTATACCTACGATATTTATATCTGCGTAGTATTGGTATTCCTGTGGATCCCTTACTGTGCCTGATTTATAAATTGAACTTTATAAGTATTCATGAATAGGAATATGTATTCCTAATTATATATATAATATATATTATAATATATTATGTTAATATAATATAAATATATATTAAAATAATATAAATATAATATATATTATATATGTTTATGTGCATATGAGCTTAATCCTGACCTGATAAGCTGAGGACATTACTTAATGTGAACAGTTATGGAAGGTTTTCTGGGGTGTGAGGAAGCAGGGACACAGACTGCCTAGGATGTAGGAGACCCCAATGGGGCTGTGGTTTTTCTCGTGCTGGCTCAGCACTGAACCTGGTATGTGGATTTGGACAGGACAGTTGTCTGAGTGGATAGCAGGGCCTTCACCAAGATGAGTGCTGCCAGAGGAGTAGGCACAGGGATGAGGGGGATCCTGCCAGTCTCTGTTGAATGGGTGATGCCCAGGACACCTGAGGCTCATATAAGGGAAGTACAGGAATTCAGTACTCTAAACATGGGAGACGCAGAAGGACACTGGACGTTATCTCTCTCTGGGGGTGCTGGGATCCTGGAGGAAGTTGCCTACCTTCACAAACACATCTTAGCAGCTGGTCTTCATGAACATCTATAGTGGTTGAGAGCAGGTGGCCAGACGCCCTGTTTAAAAGCTCCCACCTGGGAAGTAACAGACATTGCCAGACACAGAGGATTCTCACCCAGAGACACTAACCCGCCAGTGTGAGGGGACACCTCACACACTTGACCTCAGCCTGCGAAAGACACAGCTCAGGGTTGGTCTGTTAGTGTCCCCTCCCTGAGCCTGGATAGATGCTCCCCAGATGAATTCAGTTCCAAAGTAGCCTCCAGCCTGTGATCAGTACTCCTGCGCACGTGTGTGTGTGTGTGTGTGTGTGTGTGTGTGTGTGTGTGTGTGTGTGTGTTCATGTACACCTGTGCAAATGTATGTACAGTTTCAAGTGCACATGTGTTTGCACCTGCATGTGGAGGTTCAAGGTCAACCATTCTCTACCTGGCTGGCCTGTGCCTCTGCCTCCCAAGCAATGTCTCTCGATGAGCCTGGAACCCACAGATCCTGGCCGTGGGATATTTAGCATTTGGATTACAGGCAAGTGTTGCTGTGCCTGGCTTCTTTTTTTTTTTAATGGGTTCTGGGGATCTGAACTCAGATCTTTGTTCTTGTGCAGCAAATGCTTTACTAACTGAGCCATTCCCCCCAGTACCCCCAGCACCCCCAGCAACCCGCACCCGACACTCTTAAAGGGCACTTCTCTGCCCCAGCCCAGGGTCATGTTATTTCTAAAAGACCAAGCCCAGGAAAGCCACTGTTTGAGGTTAGCCTTGAGTCAACTTGTTCTGGGCACTCGGGAGCCTTTCAAAAGAGGCGAGTGTGCACACAAATCACGAGGAGGCTAATCAGAAGTTGGGGGTGCTTAGCGAGATGTGTACACAACAGTCGCCGCCCGCACGCGTCCTTCTCCTGCACAGGCTGTTCTGTGGAGAGGGGTGCTGTTTGCCTGGGTTTTGTCCTGGACAGATTTGCATCCACTTGATGGATTGCTGGGGTCGGGGGTCTCCTCCTCGGGAAGCTGTGGAGTGTCTGCGCAGGGCAGTGGAGAAGTGCTGCCCAGTGTTTGCCCAGGTCCTTGAGATGCCAGGAGCCTTGCGCGGTGCTAGATCAATATGACACACACGGAGGGGCTGGGGGGGGGGCCTCAGGAGCCCCTTTCACTGTGCACGTCCCTATAGGACGAAGAAGCAGAGGCCGCTCGCTCAGAGGACCCGCCCGGAGGCCCTTGTTTGTTTTGCCAGCCATGGTGGCCTCTTGAGTTTGCCAAAGTGATTTGGAGTGGCCCTTGCTGCTGCAGCCCTGCATGGGCCCTCTTAAGCCCTTGCTCTATCCTCTCTCTGCCTTCTCCCTGGCTGGCTGGCTGGCTGGCTGCTGAAAATAAGCCTCCTCAGAGAGCAGGCAGTGGGATGAGGAGGACTCCCATAGGGAAGGGCAGCCTGCTTCTAATAAACAGTCTCCACTGCCAAAGGGCCCTGCAGCTTGGCCTCCTCGTGGCGGTCTGTTTTGGCAAGATGGGAGATGGTTTTGGTTTTATTCGGGCCGTTTTTCCTGGGACGTTTGTGACACCTGTTGATTTCATTGGATGGGACATTGGTGGCTGAGCCTGAGGATCCAGGCCCAGTAGTTCTGAGTCCTCTCCCTTTTGAATGGCATCCCTAGTGTGTTTATGTGTTTGCCGCCTTGATTGAATGGCTTGTTTTCTTCTGCATACCCAGGAGCCCCTGTGCCTGTGGCTCAGGGAGGCGGGTGGGCAGCAGCCACAGGCATGCACACTGTGAGGGGTGTGTTTCCCATGAAGCCTGGGGTTTGGGAGGGACACAGCTCAGCCAGTTTGTGTTTGGGATGGTGAGGTCTCTCCTCTTTCCCTTCCTCTCTCCCTCTCTCCCTCCCTCCCTCCTTCCATCCTTCCCTTTTTCCATCTCCCTCCATCTCTCCCTCCCTCCTTTAAACATCTGTGCTTACTTTACTGTGGCAGGCTACAGAGCCCTAGAAATGAGAACACACACACACACACACCACCTGCCCCAAAGTCCAGCTTCATGGAGCTGGTGCCAGGTGGTGGGGAGGAACTATCATGAGTATCTTCTGCCTGGCTGTGGCCATTTCCACTCACTTCTTGGGGATGTTATTTTATATTTTGCTTTTTGCCTTTTGTTTTTTGTTTTCTGATGAGTTCCCAGGATTGTGTCTGATAATTCATTCACTGTCCAATCTCTCTATCAGCTTGCCTATGGAACTGCACATGGCTAATTAAACTGAGGTGTCTCTGGAGAGGAAAATTAGCCAGGAATTGGGTTGGATGGTCTGAGCTTGAATTCTACCTCTGCTTAAAAGAGTACATGGGGGGACATGAGAAGGGAGAGGAGATTTGGTGTCTTTGCTCAAGTCCCCAGGTTGTCCCCTTCTTTGTTTATGACCTTTATGTCATGAAGGTTCTCTGGTGCCATGGGACAAGGTTGCCTCAGGAAAGGAACCTGTGGATGGAGGGTTGGACTCCCAGGTCTGGGGTGAGTAAGGAACCTTAGGATCAAACCAGTAGTGTCACTGCTGGACACGGAGGCAGGTGGACAGGGCCCCGGCCTGTTTGCCCAGGGAACATGGGCGTATGATCCCCAACTCTGTGCTCCTGCTAACGTGTGCGGTGGAGGGGGAGGCTCGGGTGCTGCTCCAGGGCAGACCCTGCTGCTATTCTGTTCCGTTCTCTGAGCGGTTTTCACTCCCTTCCACCCTGCTGCTGTGGCGTGTCTGGAAACTCACCTAGCGCACGTGGTCCAACGGGCATGCTCCTCCCCCAGCTCCATGCATCCTCCACGGGTTCAGCTCAGCTCCATTTACCATAGACACTGGATGTCACCTGATGTCCCTTATTTGCTGCCCCCAATGACTGTCACCTCCCCAATGTCCTGCAGGTGCGCTGTGGTCGCCAAAGCACATCACTCTCATGCCCCTGTCTTGGAGTCATATTAGGGACACAATGAGGCGGGCTTCGGGCAGCTTTGAATCCATGGACGTGGAATCTGGAGGGGCATAGAGTGCTTCTCTGCAGAACTACCTCCATGTGACATGGGGACGACAGTGGCCTGCTTAGGAGAGCACACCATTGTTCCGTCATTGACTGAGGTGACTTGAGGTGTTCTCCTGAGATTTTTAAGCAGCCTAGCCTGTCCTCGGTGGTTTGGGAGGGTGGCTAGGTTACCATGGATTGTTTCTTCTGTTTTTTTAAAAAGGGTTTTAAACTTTGTCTTTATTATTATAATGTGTGTGTGTCTGTGGTGTGTGCGTGTGGATATGCATATGCCTCAATGTACATATGGAGGTCAAAAGACAACTTTGTGGAGTCAGTTTTCTCCGTCCACCCATACATGTGTCCCTGGGATTAAACTGCTGGGTCACTGGGTTCCCAGGCTGGCGCAGAAAGTGCCTTTATGGGCCAAGCCAGCCAGCCCGCCTGGTGTTTCTCACTTTCACTCGTGTTTTTAAGCTTAATTTTCATTTTATGTTATGTGTATGTGTGTTTTTGCCTATATGTGTGATAGGTCTGTTCACCACATGCCTGTCAGCAGCCACCGAGGCAGGAAGAGGGTATCAGATCCCCTGGAACTGGAGTTGCAGATGGTTGTGAGTCACCATGTGGGTGCTGGCAGTGGAACCCAGGTCCTCCGGAAGAGCAGCAGCCCATGTGCTTAACCACTGAGCCGTCTCTCCAGCCCCTCAGTTCGTGTTTCTGTTCTCTGCGTGTTCATGTGTTTGCACAGTCGCATGTGTGTGCGGGTGCAGATGCGTGTGGAGACCGGAAGTTGACCTCAGGTGCCATTCCTCAGCCTATGTCTGCTTGTCTTTTCTGAGACAAGGTTTCTCACTGCGCCCGGAGTTTGCCGCCTTGGTAGTGAGCCCAAGAGACCAGTCTCCTCCTCCCCCGTGCTGGGGTGTCAAGCCCGTCACCCCATTCCTTGATCTGTAGAAAAAAAAACAAAAAACAAAAACAAACAAACAAAAAAAAACCAAAAGCCAAACAAACAAACAAGCAAACCTGGACCGAAACTCTAGCCCCGCCCACGTTGCTGGCTGAGCCCTCCCCCTCCCCCTCCCCCCTCCCCCCTCCCCCGGCGTTTTGGTTGCTACTATCGGATGGAAGTGGGCGGAGAAGGGAGGGTCCAAGGTAAGTATTCAAAGCCAGCCCCCCAACGAGGGGGTCATTTTCAAAAGTAGGTGGCCCCGGGACCCCGTGCTCCCCTCCCCCTCCTGGGCCTGTGTGTGGTTCCCTGACAATGGAGACTCCTGCTGGGTGCCCGCAGCCCCGCAGCGGAGCCGACTTGAAGGATCTTCTGAGAACGGGTTCTATTCAGAGCGTTTGCGAGGAGGTTACTTCTGGCTCAGCTCCCCCATAGAAAACTGGGAATTGTAAGTCTTACGTAGCAGCCTAAGAAAGAAAGTGACGGGAGCTGGTCTGAGCCAGACGAGAACAAGTGAGTGCGTATTCAGGGCAGTTCCTTAGAAGGAATTACCGAAAGAAGAAAGGAGAAACCTTCCCAAACAGACTACCAAAAAGATGCGCTGGCCTGCAGCTCCGCTCCTGCAGGGCGGCTGAGCGGGGCTCTCACTTGGATCGTACCTCCTCACCTTAGGCTTTGGGGGAGCTGGTCCTGGGGAGTGTGGAGCGTAGCCCCTCGTGCGGACCCGGCCTGAGGGGAGGGGGGAATTGTCTAGGGCTGACAGCCTCCTGATTCAAGGCAGAGCCACTGACTCCCTCCCCCTCCCCACTCGCCCCGCGGAATGAGCGCCCTCTTCCCAGCCCGCTGCATATTAATCACTGCCTGGGAGAGGCCCGTTGTGGGGACTGTCTGGGGATCGCCTGGGCTTTGTGGTGGCTCCAGCTGAGTTGAGGGGCTCTTGGAATTCGGGATGTTTGCTAGCCGGACAATCCCACTTATGGCTTACTGCACTTTTTTAAGGCTTTATTTTCAATTCTGTCTCTCTCTGTCTCTGTCTCGTTCTCTTTGTCTCTGTCTCTCTCTGTCTCTGTCTCTGTCTCTCTCTCTCTGTACAACATGTGTGCCAATGTCCCTGGAGGACAAAGAGGGCATTGGAGCCCCTGAAGCTGGATTCACAGATGGCAGACTGTGACTGCCTGGTGCTGGCTGGGGTCTGAACTCTGGTCCTCCAGAACATCAGCAAGGGCTCTTATCTGCTGAGCCATCTCTCCGGCCCCAAGGCAAAGTCTTAGTATGGACTGTAATCTGTTCCTCCAAATATTTGCCAGTCTCTCAGATCTGAGCAAAACTTATTTGCTGTTTATTTACTTTTTTATGAATGTCTCTCTGTGTGTATTCATGCAGGTTCAAGTGTGTGTGTGTGTGTGTGTGTGTGTGTGTGTGTGTGTGTGTGTGACACACACCACGAATGAGGCCAAGGACAAATTTGGATATCATCTTCTGGAAGGCTGTTCACCTGTTTTGAGACAGATTCTCTTATTGGCCTCAAGCCCACCAGTTAGATGGCCACTTTTTGAGCCCCAGGGATCCATCTGTCTCTGCCTCCCTAGTGTTGGAGTTACAAGCATGTGGCACCTGGCTCCACATTTAGACACTGGTTTCAGGGATCGAACTCAGGTCGTAATGATGGCAAGGCAAATGCTTTGCCCACTGAGCCGTCGCCTCAGCCCCGCTGAGATTTTTCTCGTGTCTTTCGTAACAGATGCATGTCTCATTACAAAGGACGACTACTCTGAGCCCACGTGCCCCTGGGTTGGCGGGCAATAGCCTTTGGCTCTCAGCAGCCTCTGCTCTCTTTTCTGGTGTGCATTCTCTCCACCTCCCAGTCCTAGGCTGCTCCTGGTCAGTCCTTGTTGCCAAAATCTCACCTTATTCCCGTGTTAGTGGTTCTATATATCTGTATTCTGGAGGGGGGCACAGAGTGTGAGACGCCGGAAAGGGGTGGGTATCTCCTGCTTCAAACAGAGTCATGGACAAACCTCACTTCCCGCTTTGATCATTTCCCCCAGAGGAAGTGGAGTGAGCAGTTTTCCTGCCCGTACCCGTGGGAACTTCTGTGAAAACCCGCTGAGTGTGGTGGTTAGTTATTGACTGTCAACTTGACAGGATCTAGAGTCACCTAGGAGACAAGCAGGGAGGGTACCTGGAGGCTGGATTGGGCAGCCCCATCCTGTGCCTGATTTTACCCTGCAGGACCCTCACCCTGCCCCATCTCTGTGTGGCAGGCCTCAGACCGGCTAGGTAGGGCCTGTAGAGAACCGGGTGGGAGTGTGAGAGCTCTCCAGAAGCTGCCCACACCCCGCTTCCCAGACCCCCAGCATGGGTCGCCTTCCTCCCTTGGGCCATTGGAAAGGACAACCCCCATCCTGCTTCTCCCTGCGGCCCCAGAGGGTCACTTCAGGTAACAGATGGAAAAACGCCTTGGGAGTGAGGTCTGCCCCGCAGAACAAATGTGGCTGTTTTCCTCAAGCTGGCATCCAACCCAGGTGTGGGCCAGCAGCAGAATTTAAATGATTTTAGCAGTGGACAGGCGGCCTTTGTGGAGCCCCCCTCCCCCCTCCCCAGGGGGAGCTTTCTTCCCTGGGACCTGGCTACCTTGAGGCTGGGAGGTGCTGGACATTTGCACTTCTGACGTGCTCTTTCCCCCTGGGGACTCTGGAGGGTGCTCACTGGGGGGGCTACAAAGCACTGTGGGGAGTACTGGGCCAGGTTCTAAGTCCGTCCCTGTCGTCCACCATGTTTGGGGCAAGGTCTTTGTTCACCACGAGCTTCTGGGAGGTCTCCCCCCTGTCCAGTCTCACTGTGGGAGCCCTGGGCTCCAGCCGTGCCGGACTGCATCTCACTTTGGGTGGGTTCTGGGCACCCGAACAGCAGGTCCCTCCTGCTGGTGAAGCAAGAACTTTACCCGCCAGCCCTTTCCCCAGCCCGCATTCCACTCGTCTCCGCAGAAGTCTCACCAACTGACTTGGCCGCTCTCTGCACAGGGGCACAGGTAATTGCTGCCTCAGTTTCCCCCTACACCAAAGGGAGGATAAGCCTGGCCCCAGGATAACTGTGAGAACAAACCTGAATGATCCTTTTACAACCCAGCTACACATGGCTCGCTTTTACCTGTTATATGACCCCTGCCCTGCCCCTGCCCTGCCCTGTACTGCCCCTGCCCTGCACTGCCCTGCCCCTGCCCTGCACTGCCCTGCCCCTGCCCTGCACTGCCCCTGCCCTGCACTGCCCCTGCTCTGCCCTGCACTGCCCTGCCCCTGCCCTGCACTGCCCCTGCCCTGCACTGCCCCTGCCCTGCCCCTGCCCTGCCCTGCACTGCTCCTGCACTGCCCCTGCCCCTGCCCTGCACTGCCCCTGCCCTGCACTGCCCCTGCCCTGCCCTGCACTGCACTGCCCTGCCCTGCCCTGCCCTGCCCCTGCCCTGCCCTGCACTGCACTGCATTGCCCCTGCCCTGCACTGCCCCTGTCCTGCACTGCCCTGCCCCTGTCCTGCACTGCCCTGCCCCTGCCCTGCACTGCCCCTGCTCTGCCCTGCACTACCCCTGCCCTGCATTGCCCCTGCCCTGCCCCTGCACTGCCCCTGCCCTGCCCTGCACTGCTCCTGCACTGCCCCTGCCCCTGCCCTGCACTGCCCCTGCCCTGCACTGCCCCTGCCCTGCCCCTGTCCTGCACTGCCCTGCCCTGCACTGCACTGCCCTGCCCTGCACTGCCCCTGCCCTGCCCTGCCCCTGCCCTGCACTGCCCTGCCCTGCACTGCCCTGCCCTGCCCTGCCCCTGCCCTGCCCTGCCCTGCCCTGCACTGCCCTGCCCTGCACTGCCCTGCCCCTGCCCTGCACTGCCCCTGCCCTACCCCTGCCCTGCCCTGCACTGCCCTGCACTGCCCTGCCCTGCCCCTGCCCTGCCCTGCCCCTGCCCTGCCCTGCCCTGCACTGCCCCTGCCCTGCACTGCCCCTGCCCTACCCCTGCCCTGCACTGCACTGCCCTGCCCTGCACTGCCCCTGCCCTGCACTGCCCCTGCCCTACCCCTGCCCTGCCCCGCCCCTGCCCTGCACTGTACTGCCCCTGCCCTGCACTGCCCTGTCCCTGCACTGCCCTGCCCTGCCCTGCCCTGCCCCTGCCCTGCCCTGCCCTGCACTGCACTGCCCCTGCCCTGCACTGCCCTGCCCCTGCCCTGCACTGCCCCTGCCCTACCCCTGCCCTGCCCTGCACTGCCCTGCCCTGCACTGCCCTGCCCTGCCCTGCCCTGCCCTGCCCCTGCCCTGCCCTGCCCTGCACTGCACTGCTCCTGCCCTGCACTGCCCCTGCCCTACCCCTGCCCTGCCCCGCCCCTGTCCTGCACTGTACTGCCCTGCACTGTACTGCCCTGCACTGCCCTGCACTGCCCTGCCCTGCACTGCCCTGCACTGTACTGCCCTGCACTGCCCTGCCTTGCCCTTCATATACAGCCAACAGACTCAATGGCCAGGGCTGTGTTCAAACTGCAGAAATACAGTGAGTGTTTTGATCAAGATGGGGTGGAGAAAGCTGGGGATGACCCCATGGCCACCAGGCCCCACAGCCATGTTCAAGGTCAGGGTTCAAGGCTCAGAGTGAGGTGGGATGCCATCCAGAGAGTCTTTATGGTCTCTCACTTCCCCTCACATGGGCTTTCCACGGATTTGAAATCATTTCAGGCTGCAGAG
Organism: Peromyscus maniculatus bairdii; assembly: GCF_049852395.1. NCBI lineage: Eukaryota > Metazoa > Chordata > Mammalia > Rodentia > Cricetidae > Peromyscus > Peromyscus maniculatus. The sequence continues at coordinate 28,703,145 of NC_134862.1, read as the reverse complement.
ACGGCGAAGGTCAAGTGATAGCTACCCAAGCAGGAAGTCCTAAGTTTCGTTCCACAGCACCTCATAAAAGCTGGGAATGGCACACTTCTGTCACACCAGTGCTCGGGTAGTAGACACATGGATCCCTCAGGTTCACGGGACCCCAGTCCAGCTGGCGCCATGTATCCCATGGATTTTAGTGAGAGATCCTGTCTCAAAAGTGAAGTGAAGAGCAGTAGAGGAAAAAAGCCTAAAGTCAACTGCACACACCAGCACACACACCATATGTGTGCACACACATCACACATGCGTGCCTGCACATGTACACACACATACATACACGGAAACAAACACCACACATGCACACATGTGAACACACACAAACCCAAAGTTGTCTCTTTGAGTTAGAAGAGAAAACAGAACCCTTTAAGTGTTGAGTATAAATCTTAGCTTTGGGGTTTGCTTGCACCCACGTATGTTCTTTCTCACACACCCACAATCTTACCCTCATCCCGACTCGCCTGCCTCTGTAAACATCTCTGAAATGTGTATTTTCTTTCAAACTAAGCCCACTTAAGCTTTACCAAGATGGGCCGTTGACATGGAATTCACATTTGGCAAATCTCTGTTCTGCGTGTCTTACTGAGTGTGGACGGTTATAAATACAGTCGAGTCAGTGTGGTGTGCCTTTTCCCCCTCTCTTCCTTCCAAATGGTTATGGAAGTAGAGCTGTTCCCAAGTAAAAGATAAATTATGGCGGGATCTAAAAAAGCATCATTTAAAAAGTGTCAGGATACAATTGGCTTCTTACAAAGCACGCAGGCTGCTAAATCCACAGGAAAATTGAGTGGAGCAGGACGATGGTGACAATGTCCTTGATGCTGATTTATCCCGTCAGTCTAGGCTGTGCTGGAGAGCTGTCAGGGAGGGCGGCAGCCAGTGGTCCCTGTGACTATTCATGGCCCTGGTTATTATCTCTGGGGAGGACCCAGGGACTCAGGAGCCAGCAGGGACCCATAGGAGAAAGAGGACAGGGAGATATCCTCTCTGTGTGGTTTGAACCTGTTCTAGTCCATTTCCTGATGCAAGAACAAATTGCTGAGGCTAATCATTTACTTACCTGTTTGTTTAGTGTTTGTGTATGTGTGTGTGTGTGTGTGTGTGTGTGTGTGTGTGTGTGTGTGTGTGTGTGCAGGCCTTGGAGGCCAGAGAGGGTGTTAGGTACCCTGGAGCTACAGTAATGGGTGGTTGTGATTGAGTGCTCGTAACCGCTGAGCTATCTCCAACCCCTGAGTAATAAGAAAAGTGATCTGGGAGTTGGAACGGTGTATTAGATAGTAATGCACTTTTGTGCAAGCATGTAGACTTGTGTCTGGATCCCCAGCACTCATGTAAAAAGCCAAGTGTGGTTGTATGCATCTGTAACTCTAGTATTGGAGGGGAGCCGCAGGAGGATCCCCGGGACTCGCTGGCCAACTAGTCTAACTGAATTGGTGAGCTCCAGGTTCAGTGAGAGAGCCTAGATTAAAAAATAATAATTGCCAGGCAGTGATGGGGCACATGCCTTTAATCCCAGCACTCAGGAGGCAGAGCCAGTCGGATCTCTGTGAGTTCAAGGCCAGCCTGGGCTACAGAGTGAGTTCCAGGAAAGGTGCAAAGCTACATAGAAAAACCCTGTCTCAAAAAACCAAAATTAATAATAATAATAATAATAATAATAATAATAATGTGGTATGTGACTAGAAAAGACACTTGACGTTGACTTCCAGCCTCCTTGTGCCTATGCACACCTATACACACACACCTACACACACATAGGCATGAATGCTCACATATAACATACATACGTGCACACAGGCGTGCACCATGCTCACAGTCTGAGGCTAGGCGTGCAAGGTGAGCAGCAGCTCTGCACAGCCCCGTGCACGGTGGAGACAAAAGGGCAAGGGTCCCCGTGACGGGGAACAAGGCAGAAGGGACACGGTGCTTCAATATCGCAGCACTGGGAAGTCAACCTCTGCCGTGAACTTTCTGCATTTTTATGTGTGTGTGTGTGTGTGTGTGTGTGTGTGTGTGTGTGTGTGTGTGTGTGTTTGCGTAGATCTGCTCGTTTGCAGGAGCACCAGCCTCATATGTGCAGTGCCCTCTGATGCCAGGAGAGGCCATGGGGTCCCTGGAACTGGAGTTTCGGACAGTGTGAGCTGCCCGATGTGGGTAGTGGAACATGACCCGAGTGAATTCAACTTCGCGTGAGCATTGGTAGAAAAATCACAGCCGAACCCTGGCAGCGGCCTTCCCTCATTGTTCCCGTAGAACTCCTAGAGGCTAGGTCTGGACCTCACCTAGTCACTGGGCCCTGGCTAAACTTTCAGCTTGAATCCAATGGTTTGATTAGAACTAGTTAATTCTAATTTAGTTACAACTGAAAGTCCTGCTGTGGGCTACCACTTGTCACTCCTTCCAATGGGTTATGAAGGGGCGTGTGTGTGTGTGTGTGTGTGTGTGTGTGTGTGTGTGTGTGTGTGTGTGTGTGTAGGCCAAGGAGAGTCTTGGGAACTGTCTGACTTGTTTTGTTGAGACAGAGTCTCTCAGCGGCCTGGAGCTTACCACATAGACTAGGCTGCCTGGCCAGTGAGCCACAGGGATCCGCCTGTCTCCGTCTTCTAGCACTGGGATTACAAACACTTACACCGCCATACTTAGCCTTTCACAGTGTTCTGGGAGTCAGACTCAGGCCCTCACGCTTACCAGGCCGTCTCCGCTGTCCTGGTCAGCTGACCTCTGTCAGTGCGCTGTACGGTGTTTCCCCAGCACTGCATATGCTCATTAAAAAATAAAGTCTTGGGGGGCTGGAGAGACGGCTCAGAGGTTGAGAGCACTGACTGCTCTTCCAGAGGTCCTGAGTTCGATTCCCAGCAACCACATGGTGGCTCACAACCATCTGTAATGAGATCTGGTGCCCTCTTCTGACCTGTAGTCATACATGCTGTATACAAAATAAATAAATAAATCTTTTAAAAAAAATTTAAAAAATTAAATAAATAAAACCTTGGGCCGGGCAGTGGTGGCGCACACCTTTAATCCCAGCACTCAGGAGGCAGAGGCAGGTGGATCTCTGTGAGTTTGAGGCCAGCCTTGGTCTACAGAGTGAGATCCAGGAAAGGCTCAAAACTACACAGAGAAACTCTGTCTCAAAACAAAACAAAACAAAAAATTAAATTAAATTTAAAAAATAATAAAGTCTTATTACATTTTTAGGCAGAAAGCATCATAATGAATTTTCAGGAACTCAAAATCATCCCTTCCGTTTGCAAAGAAGGGAATGGCATCCTTGCTCAAGGGAGTGGCCGGGCTGCGGAAGCCACAGGGCTCCTGTGACTCGGTCGCACCGCAGCACGCCCAGCTCTCGGGAGCCCATTTTTCTGTCTCCAAACCCAGCGGCCTCTCTCGGTGGGTGACTTGAAACCCGTTACCGTGCACACCAGGGTAATGAGCGGGCAAGCCTGGCTCCTCCCTCCCTCTTCCCCTGCAAGCTGGCTGCTAACACTTATCAGCACCCCTTATGGCCACTTAACAACTGGCCCTAGAGGGCTTGAGGGACAAGAGTTAACGAGGAAGTCCAGTTAGAGGCCTGGAAAGGAGGCAGCTGGTGTTCCCAGGCAGCCGTACTGGGGCTGGATCTTGGCGGCCCTCTTGATCCTTCTTGGGAAGAGCATTATTATTATTCCCACCGGTCTAGAGTAGTCCAGGAAGGTATTCCAGGAGAATGGGTGTTTGAGGCACCCTCGTGAAGGGGTGCATAGTGTGTGTGGGGGGGTGGGGTGGGGGGGTGGAGGCACTCTCTCCTCGTCACAGCAAGGACTGAGATGAAATTCCACCTGGTGCTAGTCTTTGACATTGGCCAGAGCCCCTGGAGAATCCATGCTGCCCCTCGCCTGCCACCCTGGCCACAGTCCCTCCCAGGCCATGGGCTGCAGTGGCAGGATGCTTTACACTTCCAGGTCCTAGCATCTGGTTCCTGTTCTAGTCACCAGGGTCAGAGTTCACATCATGCCTACGTTTCAAAGGAAGTGCTTCCTTGTCTGGGCTTTTTTCATCCCCCAGGAGAAATGAGTTGTGTTGTCTTGATGGATGGCGGAGGGCCGCTGGGGCTTCGCTAAGTTGTTCATTTTCAGACTGTGTGGAGTAAACAGATCAGGTTGAGGCGGGGAAGGAAGTGAGTGGTGGAGAGGCGTTCAACGAGGCCAGGTCCCAGGAGAGTCTGGCACTAGACTGCCAGCAGGGATTAAACTGAAGTTTTGAAAAGAGAAGGCAGCTGGAGAGACAGACAAGAGCTTCCTCTGTGTCTTAGTCAGGGTTTCTATTGCTGTGAAGAGACACCATGACCGCTGCAACTCTTGTAAAGGAAAACATTTCATTGGGGCTGGCTTACAGTCTCAGAGGCTCAGTCCATTACCATCATGGAGGGAAACATGGCAGCATGCCAGGCAGACATGGTGCTTTAGAAGGAGCTGAGAGTTCTACATCTGATCTGCAGGCAGCAGGAAGAGAGAGACAGTGGGCCTGGCTTGAGCTGCTGAAGCCTCAAAGCCCATCCCCAGTGACACACCTCCTAACAAGCCACGCCTCCTCATTGTGCCGCTCCCTGTGGGCCTGTGGAAGTCATGTTCATGCGAACCACCACCTTCAACTTCCTGTTCCCCATAAGCATGTAACAATACCATCATACAAATGCATTTAGTTCAACCTCAAAAGTGCCGTAGGCCCCGCAGTTCAAATCACCCTAAGCACCACTGTCTTCCATGCTCCTACTAGGAGGGCCCCTCTTAATAGGTCCAATTGCTTTTCTCGTCCAAAGTCCCAAAATGTTCCATTTTCCTCCAATCAAATACAGTCTGGCCCATCACAGCAATAACCCAGTCCCTGGTCCTGACTTCTGTCTTAGTTTTCATCCAAACTACCACATTTTTATTCAAACCACCACACTGTGCAAGTGTGAAGACCCAGAACCCCTGTTGAAGCCAGGGATGATAGCCTGCTCTTACAGTCCCAGAGCTGGGGAGGCAGAGACAGGGAGATCGCTGGGGCTCGCCAACCAGTCACTGTAGCCAAAATCAGCAAGTTCCAGGTCAGTGAGAGACCATGTTTAAAAAGAAAAACAAGGTGGACTGAACTTGAGTATCAATAGCTCAAGTTTTGCCTGGCCCTACATACAAATCCATGTACACTCACCCCCCCCACACACACATGCACACACACATACATACATCCCCCCAACACACACATGCATCCCCCACACAGACACATACACACACACATGCACCCCCCCCCACATACATGCATTACACACACATACACACACACATCCCACACACAAGCCACCCATTTGTTGATTCACATATGCCTCTTCATTCCTGAAACACACTATCCTTGTGGTGACCTAGACTGTTCTTCCATACAAACATGGCTCCCCGGGGGAAGAAAAGGCCCTTGGCACAGTGGGCATCTTGGGCCCTGATAATGATCACATCACCTCCGAGTTTGATGCTGCCACCAATAGTGACTGTCACAGCTGACTGCGTGCTCCCGGGGGCCTACAGGAGCATGCCTGATCGTTGGGGTGGCAGGCTGGGAATGAGAGCCTGTGATGATATTCACAGCCTGCTGGAGTCCCCTGAAAATGCTGGTGCTGGACTAGGGAGCTGGCTGGTTGGATAAGTGCTTGCCACAAAAGCATGAGGACCCAAGTTTAGTCCCTCAGGACCTGCAGTAAAGAACCACTTGTGAGGGTTTGTGCCTGGAACCCTGTGCTGGGGAGACAGAGATGAGGGGACCTCTGGGGCTCATGGGCCAGCCCATCTAGTGGAATCAGTATACTCCAGATCCAACTAAAGACCTTTCTCCAACATTAAGGTGACAGGGTGAGGCAATATGGCGGAATGAGTAAAGGCGCTTGCTACTAAACCCGACAGCTCCGGTTTGACCCCTGGGACCCACACAGTGGAAGGAAAGAACCTGTTTCTGTGAGTTGTCCTGTCTCTGCACACACGCTGTAGCACGACGCACACCACTGTCTTAGGTTCCGTTGCTGAGATGGAGCACCGTGACCGTGAGCAACTTGGGGAGGAAAGGCTTAGAACCCTCAGCTCCCAGTCCATTGCCAAGGGAAGTGGGAGAAACTCAAGCAGAACCGGAACCTGGAGGTGGGAGCGGGTGCAGAGGTCGTAGAGGAACACAGCTTCCTGGCTCTCTCCTCATGGCTCACTCAGCCTGCTCCCCATTGTACCCGGACCCCCAGCCCAGGGATTGTACCGTCCACAGTGAGCTGGGCCCTCCCACAACAATGTCATCAAGAAAATGTGTCACGGGCTTGCCCACAGGCCAGTCTGGTGGGGGCATTTTCTCAGTTGAGCTAACCTCTTCACAAATGACTGCAGCTTGTGTCAAGTTGACATACAACTAGCCAGCACACCATGTAACTTGCCTAAACTCACACACTCATAAATAAATAAATGTAAAAAAAAAGTCTTAAAAAAATAAGATGGGGGTTGGGGATTTAGCTCAGTGGTAGAGCACTTGCCTAGCAAGTGCAAGGCCCTGGGTTCGATCCTCAGCTCAAAAAAAAAAAAAAAGATGGAGAGTGATTGATGAAGATACTCAATGTCGGTCTCTGCCTCTGCACACATACCTGCACACATGTGAGCGCACACATGTACACACACATAGAGAATGGCACCTTGGTTTCTGTGGCTAGAGCTGAGCTGGGGACTGCTGTTTGTTGGGCCCCAGGACCTTGTGCTTTCGGGGCCCTTCCACCAAAGTTGAAGCACTCACAGGCTGAGAAGAAGGATGCTGCGCCATGCCTCCCAGCAGGGAGCGTGGAGGAGGGAGGCCTGCCGCCTGGGCCAGGAGGCTGGAAGGACAGAGGGCCTCCGGCTTCCCTGGGTCATTAAAGTTTATCGTTCGCCACAGCAGTGATTGAAAAAGGCTTTTTGCAGGGCTGAAATGTGAGCAGTGAAACTTGCCGGTTGATATGGACGCTGGGGTGCTTATCCCATAAAAATACCCTCTGTGTCAATGGGTTTCAGTAAATGTGCCTGGGAGTATTAGCAGTCATTTCTGCCGGCCTCAGGCTCCCGAGGGTGTGCAGTAAGGAGCTGTAAAAGGGGTTCTCGGTTCCTGCAAAGAAGGGGGACAAGGAGGAGGAGGAGGGGACGGAACCAACAGCGGCTTGCCACCAGATCCCCTGTGCAGCACCCCAGCTGTTCAAATGGGGCTGTGCTTCGGGCGTCCTCCGCCTCGCCAGCCTGGGCTGGGGGAGGGGCAGGCGTGGGGACAGCCAAGCAAGGCATGGCTATTGTTAGATTACATTGCTGGCTTTGTGTGAGTTCACCGACAGGTCCGGGGACTGCCAGAGAATGGCATAAGGCAAGTTCCTGTGGTTCAGAGAGGCTGTGGTGCTGGCAATTTAGTCCTCTGAGCCGCATCTGTAAAATGGGAGTGGCGATAGAAACCAGGGGGCCCCAGGTGGCATGAAGGGACCAGCGTATACGGCTATCACGTGTTGGCAGAAGCACCTGAGATAGGTTCTGTCACTGAGAGGACACCCGTAGAGCGCCTGGCGGCTGGGGCAGGTACTACCGTGCACACTGCGTCCTTATCCATCCTCTGTCATGCTCTTGGTGAGAGGTCAGGAGACTGTAGGACTGTCTCCATGAGGTGTGATGTAGATGACATTCCACAACCTTGTGTTCACACGGGGACCCTGTGTGCCCGTGACTCATCTGCCCTGTGTCACGCTGCGGCCAGCGGAGCTGTGATAACGGGACTCTCAAGTGGAGGTCTTTCTGTCATCTGCCATCCTTTGGGGCTGGGGCTATGTACTTGGCTTGGGTGGCGTGGAGTATGTGTACAGACAGGGCTGCCCGAGAGCGTTCAGAGCATGGAACCTGTGTGTAGACTGTGGTGGGAAGCGAGCGCTCCGCAGTGCCTCTAGCCAGCAGCCACAGGAGACACCTTGTGGAGCCCCTGCTGGGTCAAGGCTGATGTTCTCAGAGCCTGTGCTCTGCCCCCAAAGGCATGTGCCCTCTCCGGGCATCAGAAAGCAGAAAAGAAGCCAAGGGCTCCGGGTGGAGAGCTGGAGCAGGGGGCCCTGTGGCCCGTCTAGGAGGTGGGAGAGGGCATCGTGTACCCTTCCTAGGAGGGATGGCTCCCTCGGGCATGGCTCCCGCTTCCACTAATAGGCCACACAGGCATCTGCTCTGAAGCTGTGGTTTGGAGGAAATCAATGTTATGGGAACAGCTCCCAGCTCCGCTGGTATTTCTGCCTGGAGAAACTTGCGTGGGTGGCTTGGTTTGGGAATCATATTTTGCCCAGAAAGGAAGGGAGAAAAATCACCCACCTGGCATGTATACGGCCAGTAGGTGGACCGAGGGAAGAGACACACGCAGGAGAGCCATCCTCCTGTGCCTAGAAAGCATGCCAGTGACCCACAGCAGCACTTCGGGTGTGTTCTTGTCTGTAGCTTATCCTGAAGAGCTCAAGTTCTTAGCAGGGGGTCCCCCAAGCTGCCAGGAGCCATAGGTGGCCATGTGGTCATTGTCGTTCCTGATTAGGAATAAATACACCCTCTTCCTTTTGACTGGCTTGGGGAGGGCATGGTCTTACCCAAAATGCCCTCCCTAGGTAGTGTTCCCCAGGGGGTGACCTGTAAGGTCTTCCTCATTCGTAGAGCCTGACGCACACTCCCTTCTGGGGCCTCTGTGGTCCGCCTCGTCCAAGTCCAGGTCTCCATTGGCCCCCATGGTTCTGTCCCTGGTCAGTCAGTTCCATCCCCACAGCCTGTCTTCCTGTCACTGAGGCAGCTGGCTCTAAAGAATTGCCCTGTGGGGGAACTTGTGGGAAACACTGGGGATGTGGAAACTCAGAGGAGAACGTCACCAACGCTTCACTAGGGCAGGTCTGTGGCTCGCTGGTCCACACTTCACCTGCAAACCTGTTTTATAAGAGGAGCATCCTCACCCATCCTGGGCCACCAGCTGTGCCCAGAGCCTTGGCTACAGCTTGTCCCTCGCAAGCCTCAGTATGCATTCTTCCTTAATATTTTCCTTAGCAGGTGTTAATTACATGTAGTAATGAGTTAGTTCGTTGTGACACTTGCATACATGCTCATAATGTATTTTGATCATGTTCGCTTTCCATTACCCTCCCTTGCCCATGCCCCCCCCCATTCCCGCCTCCCTTTCCTCTTCCCAATAGTCCCTCTTCTGTGTTCGTGGTTATTTTCTTTTCTTTTCAGTGGCTTTCATACTTTCATAGGGTTGCTTAAAGGAGCTCTGGTGAGAGGTTGTGTACAAAAGTGTGGACTATTTACCAGAGGCTTCAACACAAGAGAACATCTATCCTTCACCATTACCTTTTTACTCCTATGGAGCCTCACGGGGGCCTCATGGGCCTCTTCCCCTTCTTGTGATGTGTTCCTAAGAAGTTCCTGAGTCTGTGAGAGCTTTCTCTCGTGTGTGAGGGCCTTCTGAGCGGTATGCTGAGACCACTAGCCACATACAGGGCTGGTGGCCCTGTTTCTCTGGGTTCCCACACTTTACCTATGCAGTGGCTTCTGTTTCCCATGTTCTGTCCCCTGCTCCACTTCCCTGGGGGACTGGTCGCCTCTCCCAATGAGACTTGGTGCATTCCAGAGGCTTAGAACACCCTCATGCTGTTGGAGTTGCCTAGTGGCCACCAGATCTGAGCTTGGCCACCTTGTCCGCACACTACAGCATCTGCCCAGGACTTCTCACCCAAATCAAGGGCTGTGCGATAATTTATGCAAACGAGGGAGGGTGGGTAGTGAACAGAGTCACAGACATCCATCACCCCATTTCCCAGCACCAGGCATCCTTCATCGGGCCCTTAAAAGATAATACAGTTTTTGTTTAAGGCAATTACTTAATCTTGACAAACTCCTGTGTTAAGCAGGGCTATTAATGGGGCCCGCCATTAATCAGTGCAAACCCAGGTGGGTGCTTTCTCTGAACTGCCATCACTCTTGGGGACCCAAGGTGGGCCCTTTGCCATCCTCAGAGCCCTAATTACACAAACAGCATGCTAACCACGAGCATCCCACGTGGGCTGCAGGGGCACCCAGCCATGGGCAGGAAGGAGGCCCATTTTTAATGCCAGTCAGGAGGTTTTCTGAGCCAAGCAGGATGATCCATGGAGGTTATTAGTAGGCACCAGGAACACAGCTGGAGAAAACAGATAATGCCTCTCCTGAGGGCCCCTCCTGCACTGAACATCCACTTTGTCGCCTACCTGGTGGCACACAGAAGCACTGCATGGAGCCCCCTTCTGTTCGTGGTTACAGTTATGTTGGGATGGCCAGGAAGAACGTGGAAGTAACATGCCTGATGGGCATCATCAGCTCCGACACCCCATAAAGGAGCTGGGTATCAGAGTGATCCCCTTCATCCATCTCACACTGATGGCCCTGTCACACTGATACCTGGCCCAGGCGTTCAGAGGGGAGCCGCCCCACCTCCCCCCACCCCCGCACCTGAGAACCTGTAGTGAGTGCAACAGAGACAGAGCTCCAGCCTGGAGCTCTCCCCAGGGAGTTTCAGTTCTGTTTGGGTGGTAATGTAACCTAACCAATAGCTGCTTAGGAAAGGCAGGTTTGTTTCGGCCTGCCCTTGCAGGTTACCTACAGTCTGTCATTGTGCAGAAGTCAAGGCTGGACTTTCAAGCAGCTGGTGCCATCGCAGCCAAGAGCAGAGGGGCATAAATGTACGCACGCTCGCTCGCTTGCTTGTGCTAGGCGGGATCTGGTCACTCTTACACCGGTCAAACCTTCCGCCTAGAGCATGGTGCCGCCCGCAGGCCAGTAGGTTGTATCAAAGTGACAGAGCTCGCCATCACCATGGTCACAGAAGAGATGCCCCTGCCTCATCCCACCTGCGAGGATGGATCGGAATCTCTGTGGGTGTGTGCAAGGCCTGGCTATGACACTAACTAGGCATGACTAGGGTCAAGTCACCATGGTTCTCCATGCCTCAGTTTCTTCCTCTGTAAAATGGGGTGGGTGCTAACAATTCCCGACTCGAGGGCTGTGGGGATCAACGTGTTAAGAACGGGACACACTCGGGAGAGTGCCGGCCGATGACACACAGTCATGCTGTCAGAAGCCCGCTCTGAGGGAGGTGAGGCACTGGAGCCTGCACCAGCCCCCAGTCCCAGCGTGTGAGGAGTTTTTCCCTGGATGTTCAGGCCTGTTTATTTTATAGGAAGTCAGCTTCATCTGTTTTTAATTCACCCACTTAGCTCATCAAAATATTGTTTTGCAAGAGGCTTTTTGATGTCCAGGAAGCCTTTGCAATGGCTCCTCTTTATATAGTCTCATTCCAGGAAGAAGACTCCAGAAACTACTTTGCTTGATAGGTTGCTCATATGGCCATGTTTTCTTTAAAAAAAAAAATTACACTTATTTATTTGTATGTGTCTGTGTGTATGTACACATGGGTTTGTGCGTGCCCCAGGACACAGGTGGAGGTCAGAGGACAACTTGTGGAAGTCGGTACTCTCCCTCAACCTTGTGAGTTCTGGAGATGAAGCTCAGGTCATCAGGCTTGGCCACAAACCCCGCTACCCACTGAGCCATCTGGCCAGCCCATGGCTGTGTTTCCATATCTTCGTTTCTTCATGCAGGAATGAATTCTTCACAGGGTTTGTGGAGCAGCTTCCAGGGTTGCCGGTGGACCTTCATCGTCCCTGCTGGCGGAAACCACCACTTCTGTCAGTGGTGGGAGGAGCGGGTGGGATAGAATCGGGGGAAGCTTGGTGGGAACAGCACATACCAGATCACGGTGTGATGCGCCAGGAGCCAGGCTCCTGGACACACTGCAGGGCGTGGCTGACGCATCTCCACAGCCCCGCTGCCCTCCCACTCCTGATCCCCTTCATGACCACGCACTCTGGAGACCCTCTTGTTGATCAAAGGCCTCAGGCGTCCATCCCCACTGCCTCATCTGAGCACACCCCAGCTTGCCGGGAAGGCACTGGGCTGTGATCCAGGCCAGGATGGAGGCAGGCCGCACTGACCAGCACGGCTCTGACCTGGTCAAGAGGGTGGGGGTTCAGAAGGAGTGTCACAACATCACTCAGCAACCCTCCTCCGGGCCCTGAGAGACCTTATGGGTTCAGTGAATGGAAAGATGGGAGCGAGGGAGGGAAGGCGCGGTTACTATAACAATAACCATTTGTTACGTTAACTCAGTGATGTAATGGAAGATGTGGAAAGCTAAGATTTAGACCGGAGATGGACTGAGGGCGATGATTCTCATTTCCGTGTTTTATGTGTCAGTGGGCTTAAGATTAGCATGGACTAGAGATCCCTCGGGGTGCAAGGACAATGATGATAACCACCTAGGCCTGAGCTGCTGGACATGGCAGCCACAAGCTGTGTGTGACTGCTGAGTATTGGGGATTTGTCCCAGTAAGCCGCACAGAAAGGAAGGAAGGGTACCAGATTTTGAAGACTTAGTCTAACAAACAATACAAAATGTCTCATTAACAGTTTTTATTAACTGCTTCCATGCTGACATTTTAACTGTGTGTGTATGTGCATGCTTGTTCATAAGTGTGTGAGTACATGCATATGCAAGCATGTGTGCACATCTGTCTTGGTGTGGGTTCTCAGGAGCTGTCCACCTTCTTGGTGTTTTGTTGTTGCTGTTGTTTTTGTTTTTTGGTTGGTTTTTGTTTTTTATTTTATTTATTTATTTTTTGACAGTCTCTCATGACCTGGAGCTCATGTTGGTTTTTGTTTTTTATTTTATTTATTTATTTTTTGACAGTCTCTCGTGACCTGGAGCTCACTGATGAGCCTGGGTTGTCTGGGGTGTTCAGCCAGTGAGCTCCAGGGGTCCGCATGGCTCCTCCTCACTGGGAGCTTAGCTTCTATTGCAAGCACCGTGGCTCATGGGACCTGATAGTGGAGTGGTACAGATGTCCTTTTGAAAGGACCAAGTGCCCCCAAGACTGACCACCCAGCCTGGAAGCTACCAGAGGATGTGATGGCAAGGAAGTCAGTCAGGGACAAGGGAGCCTGACATAGGATAGAAGGGTATTGGGACCACATCTTGACCAAGCTGGTTCACCCAGCTCCACCTCTACAGTGGGTGTAAGGAACATGGGCACCAGTTTGCTGGCTGCTTTTCTCCAGGCCCATGAACTTGACCTGGGTTTGTTTTGTCTCTCTCCCATTCTCTCTCTCTCTCTCTCTCTCTCTCTCTCTCTCTCTCTCTCTCTCTCTCTCTCTCTCTTTCTCTCTCTCTCTCTCTCTCTCTCTCTGTGAACTGTGCATGCCCGTGTTGCACGCATGTGTGTTTAAGTAAGAGGACAGCCTCTGGTGTCGTTCCTCAGGAGCTGTCTACCTTTTGGTTTGGAAGACAGGGTCTTTCACCGGCCGGGTAGTGAGGTGAGCAGGTGAGGCTGGCGGACCAGAAGGCCTGCGGATCTGCCTGTCTTCGCCTCCTCAGCTGTACGATTCCAAGCACATCACTGCACCCCACTTTTCCCACGCGGGCTCTTCTAGGGGATCAAACTCAAGTCCTTGAGCACTTTGGCAGCTGAGCTGACCCTACCCCTAGATTGATGCTTTTTGAGAGTCCCTAGAACTACAGTCCTCTGTGCTTCAAATCCGTTGTTTGTTTGGGAGGCCATCACACAACTTTCTAGGAAACAGATTCTGTGACCTAGACAATTGCCCGCCTTATTCAGGCTTGACCTTCCTAATGCCTCTTCTGACCTTAAGATTCCCTAACCTGGGGCTGGGGAGACGGCTCAGTTGGCAAAGTGCTTGCCATAAAAGCATGAGGACCTGAGTGTGGTGCCTGGTGTCCACTGAGAAAACACGAGGCCTGGTGATGTGCACTTGTAACCTCGTTGCTGGCGAGGTGGAAACAGGCAGCTGCCGGGACTCACCAGCCAGCCTGCAGGACTCACTCACCGGCCAGCCCGCCAGGACTCACTCACTGGCCAGCCTGCCGGGACTCACTCACCGGCCAGCCTGCCGGGACTCACTCACCGGCCAGCCTGCTGGGACTCACTCACTGGCCAGCCTGCCGGGACTCACCGGCCAGCCTGCCGGGACTCACTCACCGGCCAGCCTGTCCAGGGCCCAGCGAGACGCTCTGCTTCAAAAGCAAAGCGAGAGAAAGAAAGTAGCAAGGAAGGAAAGGAGGAAGGAAAAGGAAAACAGGAAAGGAGAGGAGAAGAAAGGAGAGAAGGTGGATAGTGTCTAAGTGACACCAGAGACGGTCCACTGGCCTACACACCCACACCCACACCCCCCCCACACACACATATACACACACACACATACACATAAACACATATACACACACACATACACATATACACACATACATACACACACACACACACACACACACACACACACACACACACACACACGAACGAGCACACACGAAGTCCCTAACCCGGGACCCACCGGTCAACTAGAAGTGGTGAGCAGCCGCTGCTGCTCCCCATGACAGATGTGGGGGTTTCCTTGGGGTCCTGTGAGGCTCCCCTCTGTGTCCCAGCCCCTGCTGAAGAGGATGGAGCTCAACAGAGCTGGCAGTAGAGACAGCCACACTGGTGCTTCTGTGGGCTTGTGTGTTGTGTGTCCCTTGGGCCTCTGGCCTGCCACTATCCTCATTTCACAGATAGGGAAACTGAGGCACGGGATGATTCACCCAGGTGACAGCTTCAGCACTACCCATCATGACCCAAACCTCTGAGCTGGCCGGCAGTCTGCTCCTGTGGCCTGTCCCATATCATCTCAGGCACACCATTTAAAGGGACAGATCGCATGGTCCGCTCCCCCTCCGCCCCCCCCCCCCCAGGCTTCCGACAGCATGTCGGAGACCGGCACATTTTCTGGAGCACTCCCGGGAGTGTGCTTGTCTCTTCCCTCTCACCTTCCTAGCTCAAACCCAGGATGCTGTCCACATGCAGTGGCTCATGCTGGCCCCAGCCTGTCCCATGTGTCAGTAATGCCTTGGCCAGGGTAGGCTCTGTTCAGCAGAAGGTCTAGCCACTAACTCAGCCTGCTGGACAACGAGTAGCTTGTGCTGTTTGAATGTGCGGCCTCATTCTAACACCCTCCCCCAAGTGAGGCTGAAACACTTTGTAATCACACGCTGTGAAGTAGCCACTCAGGACATCATTATTCTTATTAAAAGCATCCTGTGAGGCAGTGGCTCCCGGCAGGGGCCTCCGAAAGCAGCTTGTCCTGTGGTTGGTTGCTGGGAATACGTGCCATTTGTGAAGGGCTCTGAAGACAGGCATGCTGGGTCTTGAGGACTGAGGTGTCCTTGCTTCCAAAGTGTTTTAGTGCCAGCCGTTCTGAGGCATGGGCCTTGAGAGCCCTTGGCCCCCTGAGTCCACCTGACTGATCAGCTAGCCTTGGAGGCTGTCCACACTTCAATGTGAACAGAGGATGAGCCCAGCTCAGTGAGGGCTCCCCAGCTCAGTGAGGGCTCCCCAGCTCAGTGAGGGATCCTCTCTCTTTACAGCATTGAAAAGTCTAGGTGACCTAGAGGCTATGTCCCTCATGACGCCAAGGCCACTTGTTTAGGCATTCTATAAACGAAGACTACCCGTACATTCCCTTGTTGTTTTTACCGTGTACTCATTGGCCACAGGCGCTAGGGAAGCACTTTGGGAGTAACCAGCCTGAGCTTTCTGGGGACTGGTGTCTGGGGAACTGATGAGCAGCCAGGAGGGATCCATCTGCCGGAACCCCTTTCTGCAAAGCTATGGGTCCCGTCCTTTGTGCCTTGTTTTGCTTTGGGTCTTTTGTTTTTGTTTTTTTGTTAAGACGGTGTCTCATTGACCTGGAATTGGTTGATTCAGCTAGGCCGGCTGGCCACGGAGCCCCAGAAATCTGTCTGTCTCTCCCTGCCCTCCACTGGGATTCCAGGCATGGAATGCCACACCCAGCTTTTCTTTTGCCTGGAGGTAGAACTCAGACTCAGCTCCCCATGCTGAGCCCTCTTCCCATCCCCTTCACCAACTTCCTTTGTCACAGACATAAACGTCACTTGCTGCTCCTGTCCTTACATTAGGAGGAAAATGACCCAATGAACCGTCTGGACAGGAGTGAGAATTCCTTCCATTGTCTCGCCAGGCTTGTTCCCTTTGAAGGAAAGCACTGAAATAATTGCCCTGGATTTTACTTAAGACACAGGGAATATCTCTTTTTCTGACATGTCTGTGCTTATGTATTTGCAAGTACACACACACACACACACACACACACACACACACACACACACACACACACATACACACACGCACCTGTAGCTGAAAGTTTTCCTGTGTCCCTCCTGGCCCACAATCAGGACAAATCTCTCTCACCCACCAGTCCCGCAGCCGCTCAGACCCAAATAAACATACACAGGCTAATATTATTTTTAAACTATGGCTATGGCAGTCTCCTTGTTACCTAGTTCTTATATCTTAAATTAACCCATTTCTATAAGTCTATACTTTGCCACGTGGCTTACCAGTACTTTTACATCTTCCTTCTTTTGGCAGTGGCTGGCAGTGTCTCCCCTGTTCTGTCTTCTTCCTCCCTCTCTCTCTCTTTAGAACGTCCCACCAAACCTTATTCTGCCTCATTGGCCAAACAGCTTTATTTACCAACCAACCAGAGCAACACATTTCACAGCACACAGAATGACATCACCCATCACACGCCTGTGTGTATGTTCCTACAGGCCAGAGGACAACCTCAGATGTCACCCTCAGGAACACTGTCCACCTCCTTTGAGACAAGGTCTCTCATTGGTCTGGAGCTCACCAATTAGCCTCGGCTGGCTGGCTAGTGACTCCCAGTGTCTACCTGTCCTCATCTTCCCCGCACTGGAAAGACAAGTGCTCGCCACTGCCTGGGTTCTGGGAGTGAAATTTGTGTCCTCACGCATACAAGGCAAGTGTTTTCCCAGCTTAGCTGGGAACAGGGGAAGTTCTAAGCTGAAGGAACATGCTCCATTATTCACTAACCAGAAAAGTCCAAACAGACTCTTCTAAACTGAGAGAAAAAATGGAAGTCCTTCCCAGAAGGCACTGTGGAATCCCTTCATTTCAGGTCAGAGCTGGCTCCAGCTTCAGGGTGCCCACAACAGAGTGGTCATCCCCAAAGTGCATGATGGATGAGCATCAGTAGTGTCCTCCACAGAGGTGCAGCATCCTGGCCTGAAGGCTCTGGAGGTATATCGTTGTTCTAGTGACTATGGAGTGTGGCAGGGAACGGGAGCTGAAGATCTGGTCTCCTGACATGGGGTTCCCTGGAGGCTCCAGAGAGCTAGCCGCTTCTCCAAAAGAACTTCTCTCTCGTGGATGCTCACACACACACACACACACACACACTATAGGCTCAGCATCAGCACCACTCATTCTTGGATGTTTTGGTCCCCCAGCGACAACCCAAGGGCAGAAGACCCAGAAGCAAGGCCCCCACACTTGCTTTCTTGATCCTTGGTCACTGAGACCAGCACAACACTGGCCGCTCAGCTTCAGCCAGCTGCCCTTCCTTGGCCTGGTTGCCCTGCAGGCTACATTTATAAGTACTTGAGCCTTACCACAACATAGATCTGTCCTATTACTTATTTTTCTTATTGCTGGGACAAAATACCCAACAATGCAACTCGAGGAAAAGGATTTAAGTACATTCTCTAGGAAAGGGCCTGAATCACAGCTCATTGCGGTGGGAAGGCACGGGAGCAGGAATATGAGTGTCTGGTCCATCACGGTGGGAAGGCACAGGAACATAGGTGTCTGGTCCATTACGGTGGGAAGGCTCGGGAGCGGACATAGGCATCTGGTCACTTTGCATCTGCCCTTGGGAAGCAGAAAGAGATGAATTCTGTCGCTCGACTTGCTTTCTCCTTTTTGTTCAGTCCAGAACCCCAGCCCATCTGCAGTGATGCGAATGAGATCTCCACCCCCCATGGTTTGTGCCTTTGAGTACTTGGTCCCCAGTTGGTGATGTGGTACAGTTTGGGAGTTGGGGGAGTTGTGGCCTTCTTAAGAGACTATGTCACTGGACGTGGGCTTTGAGAGTTTAAAGATTCGCACCATTTTGAGTTTTCTCTCTCTGCTTTGTGTTTTCTGTTTAAAATGTGGACTCTCAGCTTCTGTTCCAACTGCTGTGTGTACCACTTGGCTTCCATGTCTCACAACAGACAGCCCTCTGGAACTGTAAACCAAATAAATCCTTCCGTCTAGCCATGGCATTGCTCATGGTGTTTATTAAAGCAGCAGAAAAGAAACTAATACTCTCCCACACTCAGGGCGGGTCTTCCCTGCTCAGATAAACCTTTCTGGAAACACCGTTGTAGCTCCACCCAGGAGTTTTTCCATGGTGACTCTACATCACACTGACAAAGAAGAGCCATCAGAGCATCACCTTTATTGTGCACATTCTCTTGTCAGTACCCGGGCAACAGGGCTTCTCAAAGAAACTCGCTTCTCTGGTCCCAGCACACAGGACACGTGTCCTCCGAGCTAATTCCATCTTGTCGTCGCCGTAACTGAAGAGGCAGAAAGCTCTGGAGACCCCCTATTCTCTGGCAATGGAAGACTGAGGCGACTTCAGTCTAGTTAGTGCACAGTGCACTGTCTGTGGGTCGTGACCACTGGGAAGTCTCTTGTCCCCCTCTCTGGGCAGCGTCTACATGCCACATGTGACTTATCTCAGAACCTTCTAGCGGCTGACACGATTTCCAGTCATGGTGTCATGACCCAGGTTCTTGTCATGACCCATGACCCTGAGTTCTTCGTGTGAGGACCCCACTTCCCTCCCCACTGTGGTTGTCACGAGGCCTTAACTTGAGCTCAGCTTCCAGAGAAGGACCCTCTGCCTCCTTCCAACGTCTTCCCTGCACACAGCAAGGCCATTACCTGAGGACCCTGTCACACAAATGTCGCTCACCAGACCCTACCAGCCAAGAAGCATTTGGTGTTGGAGTTCGTATACAAAAAGTCTGGACTTTTAGAGACAGTCGCCTCCGCTCCACCCCCTCAGGGTCTTTCTGTGCAAGATCAAAAACAAATGTGCAAAATGTGCATTTTTCCGGGGGACAGGGCGTGGCCACTGAACACTCCTCGCTTTGAGCTCCTTCCTCAGAAACTTGAAAAGAGAGACATTTCTTTGAAATGGCATATGGGGTGTGTGTGTGCCTGTGTGTATGCGCGCATGCGTGTGCATGCGTCTCCTTTCTGCTGGAAGGACGTGATTTAATTTAGATTTTTTTTTTCTTAAAAAAAAAACCACAATGAAAACATTGTGTGGAATGATCAGATTCAATATGCCAGCTGAAGACGGCTTTTTCTTTTTCTTTCTCTCTTTTTTTTTGGGGGGGGTGGGTATGTGGATCTAAGTGTGTGTGAATATATATCGGTGAAGAGGTGTATGTATGTCTGGCGCATGTGTATTTGTGTGCAGGTGCACATATGTTTGCAAAGCCCAGAGCAGGACATCCGTGTCTTCCTCTCTCACTCTCCACCTTACTCCTTTGGACAGGGTTTCCCACTGAACCTGGAGCTAGGGTGACAACTAGTGAGCGCTAGTAGCTTTCGCCCCTGTTCCCTCCAGCACTGGATTGCAAGTGTCCATGCCCAGCTCTTTACACAGGCGCCAGGAATTGGAACTCCGGTCGGTCCTCATGCTTGCTTACCTGATGAGTCGTCTCCCCAGCCCAAAGGCAGCTCCTTTTTTCTTCATTTCTCTTTGTGTTCCTTGGCTGCTGCTTGCAGCCTCTGGTGGGGGGTGGGGGGTGGGAGGGCGATATCGCACAACTTCCTCATTTATTGGGCAAGCATTTATTTCTGGAGCATTTCCATCAGGATCATGAGGGGATGACCCACACTGAGCTGAAATGTCCAAGACTTCAGGTGAACTGGTGCCAGTCTTCATCCCTTCACTTATCAGCATGGGAAGTTGCTCTCCAGAGACTGCATGGCGGCTGCGGGGTGGGGGGGTGGGGAGCGGGGGTGTGAAGCTCTGAGTGGAAACCTGAGTTTGAACCAATGTGTGCTGTCCTGTTATAGCAGGGCTCCAGTGACCCCTGGGCCAGGGAACTATGTGTGGTGACACAGAGGGCCATAGACACGAGCCAGTGTCTGTCCACAGAAGCTCTGTCTGTCCTGCTCACAGCCACCCACCACCCCTAGCCTTTATGTTGCACTTTCCTGGGCAGGGGATGTCGCTGGGCACTCGAGTGCTTGCCAGGCGTGTGTGTGAGGCCCTGGCTTCCATCTCTGGCACTGAGACGAAAAGAAGACAGATGCCTGTACATTTAGAAAGGTGACCTCCGCATCTGCTGGGCCCTGGGATGTAGACAGCTCTGTAGGCAGGCCACTGCTAGCTCCCCAGCCACCACCCCACCCCCACCCCCACCCCTGGGAGTTGCCAAAAGGGAGCAGCCAGTGCCTTCACTGCAGCCAGTAGGTTCCTTGTTTGATTACGGACTTTGAAGGTTTCAGCTATCAGTGTGTATTACTGGTCAATAGCAGCTGTCACATGCTGGCTAAATGCTCAGACTCTGCCTAAGCATGTCCTCACACACCTGTGGAAGCCAAGGGCAGTCTCAGCCATTGTTCTCAGTTGCGGCCCATTTTATTTGACACAGGATGTCTCACTGGCCTCGAACTTGCCAAGGAGGTGAGGTGGCTGACTAGTAGCCCCGGGGATCCGCCTGTCTCTGCCTCCCCAGCTCTGGGATGACAAGGGTGCACCACCACTCCCAGCCTTTCCTGTTCTAATGTGTGTGAGTGTTTCACACTGCCTGCATGTATGTCTGTGCACTGTGTGCATGCTTGGTGCCTGCAGAAACCGGAAGAGGGGGGTTGATCCCCTGAAAGTGGAGTTACAGATGGTTGTGAGCAGCCACGTGGGTGCTGGGAACCAAACCCAGGTCCTCTGCAAGAAAAGCCACTGCTCTTAACAACTGAGCCTCCTTGTAAGCATCCCCCAACCCCAGCTTAAAAAACAAAACAAAGCAAAAGCATGCACTCTGGGAGGCGGAACTCAGGCTTCGCGCTTGCCCTGCGTTCACTTCACAGGCTGAGCCATCTGCATTTTCCCTTTGGCCCTTAGAGCATCCGCACACAGTCATTGGTCTAACCTCCAGACAGGCAGGTGGAGACTGCGTGTGGAAACTCACCCAAGTCCCCAGAACTGGCAGGATTCTGGTTCCCAGAGGTCACCAGCCTCAAAGTGCCTGGCCATTCCATCACAGTTTAGAGTCCCAGCCATATGCCTATGCTTGCCTGTCCAGAGGTGGGGAACTCAGGAAAGGGTGGCCATCTGCTTCTTCACAGCTTAAGAGACCAGAGTCAGGCTGGCTCCCGGGCCTGCCTGTTGTCCACCGCTGGCTCCTCCCTGAGCCTGGCTTGCCAGAGCGATGTGGTTTCTGTTTGCCTAGTCCCTAGTGGAGAGCACCACAAGTGTGGGACAGTGAAGATAAAAGTTAAAATTTCAGGAGAGGCCTGGAGAGATGGTTCAGTGGTTAATACACTTCCTTCTCTCTCAGAGGGCCTGAGTCCAGGTCTCAGTACCTGTATCAGATAGCCTGTGTGTGGCTGTAGCTCTGGGGGATCTAACGTCCACTTCTGGCCTCTGTGGGTAGCATATACATGCAGCATACATTCACACACACACACACACACACACACACACACACACACACACACAATTAGTAATTTTTGTTTCAATTCAGGGGAAACGTTTCCTCTCGTTGAGAATTCTTCACATTAAAGCCAGTTGGGCAGCTCATGCTATAATTTTAAGATTACAAATCTTAAAATAATAAATTCTATAAATTGTAAGATTGTCAATGCTCAGAAGGCTGACAATCTTCAGAGGGAGGATTGTCGTGCATTCAAGGCCAGCTTAGGCTGCAGCGTGAGACTCTGTCTCCCACTTCCCCAGAAACAGATAGCATTAAATCCAAATGTCTACCACCAGTTTAACAGACAAACAAAATGTGGTATATCCATACAATGGAATAGCATCCAGCCTTAAAGGGGGAGAAATTACAGCCCATTCTACACTTTGACGAATCCCAAGGACATATGCGGAGTGGATCAAGCCAGACACAAAAGGGCCAGTGCTGTCCTGACAAAAGTGTTACCGTTTTCCCAAAGACTGACTGCAGGACCACTGTTGTCAGGGACAGGGACCAGTGGACTGTTAGTGTTCACTGGGGACAGTTCCCTTTAACATGTTGGAAAGTTCCGTAGGTAGAGGTGGTGACAGCCTCACAGTGTGAATGTGATGCCTCTCAACTATCTCCTTACAATGTTGAAAACAGTAGATGTTTGTGAGCATGTTCACATATGTGAGGTGCGTGTGTTGTATGGGTGCATGTTCACATATGCACATGCATGTGGAGGCCAGAGACTAGTCTCTGTTCATTCCTCGGGTGCCATCCATCTTGTTTTTTGAGACACAGTCTCTCACTAAGACCCGGGACCCGACAGAAGGGCTGGGCTGTCTGGCCCAAAAGCCTCGGGGATCCTCCTGTCTCCTTCTCCTCGGAGCTGGGTTTACGAGTGTGCACCACCTCGCCCGGCTTTTCATGTGGGTTCCGGCTTTGAATTTGGGTCCACTAAGGTATCACCCCACTCTCCACTCTTGAGGTTAATTATCAACCCATGCACACTGGCGGGAGCCTCCAGAACTGAAAACACCAACACGTGTGTGTCAGCTTGGAGCTGAGTCAGCCCCTGTCTGCACTTGGCCTGCGCTCAACAAATCATCGTGATAATTGCAGGATGCTCTTTGCTTATTGAAAGAAAATGCCTGGGTGCCCCAGAGGCACACATAATTATAGGCTTTAGGAAAACAGGGCCTTTTAACAAGTAGGCTGGGAAAGGCTAAGGACTGGAGCATTCCTCATTCCTCTGTGGACGATTCCCTCAGTCAGAAGGCCACTCACTGGCTCAGGCAAGCGGGGCTGGTTGACTGTGCATCGCCCACATCATCAGGGCTGCTGACAGAGCGGTGGGTCTCGACAGACGCACTGAAATAAGACTATTCTTCGTAAACTGATTCTGTTACTAGTGTAAACACTAGAAAATTCTCCCCTATGATAGTGTGATAAAAAAAAGAGTTAAATTTACCATTGTTTGGGGCACAGCGATAGCAAAGAACTTCCTGTGGAAGAATGATAACGTAATCCCCACACGCGTGTCAGAAGCCTGGCCTGGTGACATGTGCTTGCTAGCCCAGCACTGGGGAGGCAGGGGCAGGTAGATCCCTGGGACTCACTAGCCAGCCAGCCTAGCTGAACCAGCGAGCCCAAGTCCTGGTGAGAGACCTTGTCTTATAAAACAGTGTGGATAGCACCAAAGACAACACTTGAAGTCATCCTCTGGTCTCCACATGCATGTAAACACATGTGTGTGCACGCACGCACGCGCACACGCACACGCTCACACATGCACACACACGCCAAGAGCAGAGAGTTAGCTATCTAAGCAGAGGCCCCCAAGCCAGGCCTGGCCTCACTTCACAGATGGTTCTAGGTAAATACATGCAGCCCGTGCACACGGTGGATCTGAGGCCGGTACCTGACTGAAGCCACACGCAGCCGAGCCGGGGTGGGCAGAAGCTGGCAGGAGTCGGAGCCTGTCAGCGCTGTCAGCCCTGATTTGCGGCCAAGCTGGGTTCCCCAAGTTCAAAGAGTGCTGAGCTGCTTGTCTTTGTCAAGAGCGCGGCTGGGGATCTTTTATGTGGAAGATGTAGGATTCTCAGGCTGGCTTTGATTATTTATTCATCCCCCTTCGTGGGTGTGTGATAGTGCAGCCATGGCGGAGTCCCTTGTCCTGACCACTCTGGCTCAGGAATTCATGGAGCTTAAAGCCTTTTGAAAATTGTTTTTCCAGGGAGGGGGAAAGTTTTTGAAGTCTTCTCTCTCTGTCTCCCTCCCTCTCCACAGTTCCTCAGCAGCTCCTGCCGCCTTTCCACGCGCCTTTGCCGATTGACATGCGGCACCAGGAGGGACGGTACCATTACGATCCTCACTCAGTCCACGGTGTACACGGGTAAGTGCTGGCTTCCATCTGCTGCTCCTGGGGTGCAGCCACCCGCCTCTGTCCTTTAGGTCACCAAAGTGCCGTGACTGTGCGCCTGTGAGCAGGTGATGCGCGCCTACGAGCCACCTCCTGGTTTCTTCTGAGTGTCAAGCTTGGGTCACGTGTCATCATCGTGGCCTCTGGCTCTAGGCTGCCTGGTTGGTCCCTACATGATTGGAGCCACGTCACCCATACGGTACCCCGAACCCAAGTCAGGAACGTAACCTTACATGTAGACTGCCCTGGCGTCGTGGGTTGGAGTCCCCCTTACTAACTCAGGTGTCCTGGGGCATTGTGTGTCCCCTACTCTTTAAAACAAGCTCAGAGTGATGCCTCGGGGTCCCTTCCTGCCTCCCACCATGAGGTCCCCCAGAAGAAAGGCAACACCTTGGTGTGACTGGGCATTTCCACCCAGGACCCCTGGGACCCCCCGGCCCCTGGCTGACGTTCATTCTCTTGATGTTTGGTCCTTTCTCAGTCCCTCCACCTCCTACACCACCATCCTCCTCTCAGAGGAGAGACCCAGTTCCTTCTCACACTCAGTGACAAGGCGCCTGAGCGACATGAAGAGAGAAAGTGTATTTTGGTTCATGTTTTGAAGATACATCCACCATGGTGGAGAAGTCGAGGCATCCGTTCACATGACATCCACATTCAGGAAGCGGGGAGACGTGAATTCCAGTGCTCGGTGGGCTTTCTCCTTTTTTTTTTCCAGTGTGGGACCCCAGCCCATGTAATAGTGCCACCCACAGTTAGGGTGGGTCTTCCCCCAAATAACCTAATCTGGGAAGTCCTTACAGGTGTGTGTGTGTGTGTGTGTGTGTGTGTGTGTGTGTGTGTGTGTGTGTGCGCGTGCATGTCTCCTGTGTGGTTCTCGATGCCAAGTTGATCGTCAACATTAACCATCACGGAGGTCTAGTCTAGGCGTTGGCCATTTCCCTGCACTCAGCCTCTCCACCGCCCCCCCATGCTTGGAAAGTGAGTCCCTATGCCTGTCCTCATCCCCTCCCACTCTCCTCTGGTCATTTGTCCACAACAAGTTGCTGTCTGGGGTGCTGGTTCACAATCTCTGTCACCTGTCTTTATGACAGGCTCCTGTTGCCTACCCACCCTCTAGAACCTCTTCAGCTTCAGAGCCACCTCCTGAGGAGAACCCGATGCCCCCACTCTGAATGGGGCCCTGCTCTGGATTCCAGCACCATTGCCAGAGCAGACTAAGCTGTCCTCACACATGCTCCACATAGCCCCTGAGCCTCCCTCGGGGCTGTGCCTACAAGGACAGGTGCGTGGTAGGTACACAGAGTGCTGAGTAGGAAGTCCCTGCTGGCGCCCCACCTGTGAGACGCCAGCTCCCACTAGAGTAAAATTGGTCAGCATGGCTGTGTGCTCAGATGGTCAAAGCATCGTGGCTTTGCTGCATCCCAGCCAGCCGCATCCCCCCCCCCCCCCTCCCCGAGTGATACCGGTGTCAGGACACCTACCGCCTACTAGACAGCCAACCCGACTTTGGTTTCCTTTTCAAACAAATTTTACGTCTAATGTCGCATTGTGATGAGATGGCTCAGTGAGCGGAAGGGATTGCGGTGCAAGCCTGGCGACCCGGGTTCAACCCCAGAACCCACGTAAAGGCAGAAGGAGAGAACCGGCTCCCCAAGGGTTCTCCACCCTCCACGTGTGTGCCATGGCAGGCACGCACCCATATACATAGATAACGCACCATACTCCATAACCAGTAAATAAGCATTAAGTTTTCATTTTGGAGTAAATTCAAGCTTGCAAAAGTTGTAAAAATTAGACAAGATAAACCACAGGCCCTCCACTCAGCTCTTCGGACATTAACATCCTATGTCATCCAGTACCAATACGGTGAACTAACACACACGTCTGATACAAATATGGAGAGTTTTCCCTTAAGTCTGTGTTTCCTTGTTCCAGTACAGAATCTCACACTGAGTATTATAACTTTGTGTGTGTGTGTGTGTGTGTGTGTGTGTGTGTGTGTGTGCGCGCGCGCGCGCGCGCGCGCGCATGCATGAGCACACAAGCGGAGGCCAGAGGAGGACATCAGATGCTCTTCGCTGCCACTGTCCTTACTCCCTAGAGACAGGGTTTCTCCCTGAACCTAAAGCTAGGTTGGCAGCCAGCAATCCTCAGTATCCTCTTGTCTCTGCCCCCGCCCCAGCACTGACTTACAGATCCGCGGCCATGCCCAGTTTTTTAAGTGGGTGCTGGGGATTAGAACACGGTCCACATCTTATTCAGAAAGTGCTCCTAGCCACTGAGCCATCTCCCTATCCCCTTAGCCGTGGAAATTACCCTGTTACTCACTGGCTTCCATGACCTTTGCAGCAGACTGGACACCTGAGGGCTGGGTGCTCATTTCCTGTGGCTATAACAAATGACCACCTCAGCAGCTTAACACAACACAAATGTATTCTCCTACAGTTCTGGAGGGAACACGTGCCTTTGTCTTTCACCCTTTCTGGAAGCCTGCATCTTTTGGCCTGCGATCCCAACCTCACACCATACCACCTTTCCCCTGCACCCACCCACACATGGCTCTTATCTACTGCTACAGTTTTCTTTCTGGATTTCTTTTTCATCAGAGACACTTGCTGTTGCTTTTAGAGATGATCCAGCTGGGTCCAGGATCATCTCTGCATCCTGACATCCTTCCCCAAGTCACAACTTCCGATGCAGATGACATTGACGGGCTCCATAGATTAATATGCATGCCTTCTTCTTAGGAGCTAGTGCTTCATCATTTGATATCACCAAGCCTTGGTGCAGAGGCTGGGAGGTAGACCATGCACTTCTGTGGGGTTTAGGGGACTGGACTCTGGGACATAGCCCAGGAGGATCTCTCCTATCAACCCCACTGCCAGGAGGCACTATAGAGTTCTCGGACCTGTGACCTGCGAGGGCAGGCCTCAGACGCTCCTTGATAACCTCAGGATAGCTGGTTTCCACCAAGAAGGCCTAGAAGGGGCTGGCCTCAGGCTCTGGAAGGCACACCTCCTCATTCTCCTACTCCCTAGGTCCCAGGTGAGAACTAGACAAAGCCTGTAAGAAAAATGGTCCCATACTTCGGGTTTCTGTGATTAATGTGGTCCGAGCCTGGCGGAGTCCCCAATCCATCAAGCTTGTGCTGGAGCCTGCTTGCTACCACCAATATGTCTAATTACACAAGCCGCACACTGCAAATGAGGTACCATGTCATCTCCTCTCAGCAGAGGCTCAGCCTCGGCCTGCCTCTTGGAGTCCCAAGGCCTTAGCTTGCTGCTGGGTACACGTGCTGCTCTGCTCAGCCCGCTCTTCCCCGACACTGCTTGAACTCTCAGACCCCTGCGTGTGGCTCTTAGGACCCTGATAACTCCCAGGAGTGGAGGATCCCAATGCGCAGGCTCTGAGTCTAGTGATCCCCGGCATTCCATATGCCCATAGGACGGCCTCAGTCATACTCAGGGACTTTCTGTCATCTCAGCTCTGCCAGGCTGCCTGCCAGTGAGGAAGAGGTGGTCCATGTGAACCCACAAGTCTCATTTTTCTCATTTGTGAAATGAGCGTATCTCCTGAATGTTAGGTTTCAGACTAGAGGCTGACGAAGCCCTGCTGACCTACAGTTGTCTCCTCTCACAGCTGCTGTGAAGGAAATGGCAACCCCCCACCAAGAGTCTGTCTGCAAATCTGCAAGCCCATCCCTTATAGACTCCCCCAAGTGCTACGATTCCAGGAAATGGCAGGTGCCGTTCTCAGATCCCCAAGGAAGTTCACAGGCCTCAGGTAGCCAGACTCTGGGACATCAGAGGGCTGTGGGAACAGTGGGTACACTTCAGCTAGATGTGCCCCTCCTCTCCACTTCAGCCACATCCTTGGAGTTGCATACCTCCTCCCCAAATGCAGGTCCACACCGTGGATCACCCATCAATTACATGACAGAAGACTTCCCCCTTCTTCTGAGACCTATAAGAAAGGACCTCCACTATCTGCCTTATAGTCCTGAACACTCCTCAGAGCTTTTATCATGCTGCTGTCTGTCTGTCTGTCTGTCTGTCCATGGTGCTAATAATTCTTCTAATAAACCTCTTACCAAAACAACAATCCACCTTAGTATCCCCATTGAATGTCAAACCCAAGACCTTTCACTGAGATGATCTTAATAGTAGAATCCACTGAGTGGTCGTTTTTGTAACAGCCACAAGCCCACTGATTTGTGTGGCTGTGGTGTCTCAGGCAGAGGAGTGGAGCCAAAGAGCAACCTCTGCTGCTGTTCCTCAGGGCTTGCCTTTAAGATGGAGTATCTCATTGGCCTGGAATACCACAATAGGCTAATATGGCTGCCCAATGAGCCCTGAAGTTCTGTCTGTCTGTCCCCTGCAACACTGGGATTAAAAATGCACGCCATGAGTTATCCTCCTCTATGGCTCTATACACCATCACAACCACCACCACCACCACCATCATCATCACCATCATCATCACCACCATTATCACCACCACCATCATCATCACCACCACCATCACCACTAACACCACCACCACCACCACTACCACCATCATCATCATAATCATCATCACCACCACCACCACCATTATCACCACCACCACCACCATCATCACCACCACCATCATCATCGCCACCATCACCACCAACACCACCATCACCACCACCACTACCACCACCACCACTACCACCACCACCACCACCACCACCACCACCACCACCACCACCA
Organism: Peromyscus maniculatus bairdii; assembly: GCF_049852395.1. Classification (NCBI taxonomy): domain Eukaryota; kingdom Metazoa; phylum Chordata; class Mammalia; order Rodentia; family Cricetidae; genus Peromyscus; species Peromyscus maniculatus. Next base: position 28,674,288 of record NC_134862.1, on the reverse strand, counting down.
TCACCACCATCATCATCATCTTCTTCTTTTAAGGCACACAGTCTCTTACTGAACCTGGAGTTCACCATTTCAGCTAGGCTGGCCGGCCAGCAAGTTTCTAGGACCTGCCTGTTTCCATCCCAACATTGGGCTTACAGGCACTTGCCACCACCTCCAGATTGTATGTGGGTACTGGGGAATCCAAACTCAGTACTCATGTTCACTCAGTAAGCACTTTGTCCACTGAGTCATCTCACTGGCTCCTCAGCTTTTCTGGATGGGGGAGTGGGAGACTGAGGCAGGGTCTGGTTACGTAACCCTGGCTGGCCTTGAATTCTGAGGTCTGCCGCCTCTGCCTCCCAATGGTGTGTGTCGCCACCACCCCTTTTTTGTTGAACATGGTCCAGCTTGGGTCCTTATGCTCGAAGGTGAACAATACTTTCCTGACTGAGCCGTCTCATCAGCCGCTGAGTCAGGATGGAGCAGGAAGTCTATAGGGTAGACTTGGAGGTTATTGTTACTGTGGGTCTCCATGTATCTGTTCAGAAGAGGCTTCATTACAGGTGGGAGGACAGATGTGGTGTGTCTTTAGAAGGGGAGGCTAGCCGGGGCTGAGGCAGAGGCAGGTCAGAAATGGGACTAAGGGCGGGGGGAGTCCTCAGAGACTTTGAACATCTGTCCTTCGATGGCCTCAGGAGCAGGGATAATGGGCAAATGTACCAGGGGACCTAGGAGATAGTCATGGATGAAAAACATGGTGAGAACTGCCTGGGGGTCCTATGCTAGCTAATTTTATGTCACCACCAGCTAAAGCCATCCGAGAGGAGGGAACCTCAATTGAGAAAATGCCTCCAAAAGATCCAGCTGTACCCAAGCCTGTAGGGAATTTTCTTAATTAGTGATCAATGGGGGAGGGCCCAGCCCACTGTGGGTGGCGCCATCCCTGGTGGTGGTCCTGGGTTCTATAAGAAGGCGGGTTGAGCAAGCCATGGGGAACAGGATAGTAAGCAGCACCCCTCTGTGGCCTCTGCCTCAGCTCCTGCCTCCAGCTTCCTGCCCTGTTTGAGTCCTGTCCTTTCTGGATACACTGTGATATGGCAGCATAAGCCGAATAAACCCCTTCTCCGCCAACTTGCTTTTGGCAAAGGTCACACTTCTTCCTGTCACTCACGTATGGCAGTATTGCTCACGATGCACACGTACAGAGGTATTGTCCCTGAACTTGTAGTGCAACGTCTTAGGTCTGAGAAAAATACAAGGGATGGGGGACACGTTGGTCAGGGGTTCTCTGTGACCCCAGTGGGGAAGTGCTCCCAAGATTCCAAAGGAAGGAGAAGAAAAAGCCAGCTGAGCCTGGAAACAACCCCACCTGCAATGTCTGCCCTGCCCATTGCCACGGCAAGAAAGGAGCACTTTGCTCCCTCCGGGCCTCTGCTCTTAGAACAGCTTTGCAGAGTGTCGGAGGGAATGTGGGACAGTGTGGCAGGGCTGGTCCCCCAGTGAAGAACCGCTCTCCTGGTACACATTGTGCCCTTGAACAGAAGGTAAGGAATCCATGGTGAGGGTGCAGGACGCTGGTGTCCACCTTCGCTCTCAGCGGTTTTTGTGGGTCCAGTTCCACTCTGCTCTGGGGTTCCTGAGGAGGCCAGCTGGGACTGCCTTTGGCCTAGAAGAATTTAGAGAAACTGCTCAGTATGGCAAGTCCCAGTCTGAGCGATCTGGGATGTTTATTTTCCAGACAGGGTCTAACGTAGCCTAGGCTAGCCTCAACCTTGCTCTGTACCTGAGGATGATGCCGAGCGTCTGACCCTCCTGCTTCTCCCTCTAGTGAGGAAATTACAGATGTGCACCGTCACACCCGATTGGTGCCACTCTAGGGACGGAACCCAGGACTTGGTGTATGGCAGGCACCACCTACCAGCTGAGCTCCATGCCCAGCCCCCTCCTCCCTACACACGTCTTAAAGAAGCTCAGAACCCAGGGTCAGATATTCTGATTTTGCCAGCCCAGCCAGGATGAGGCCTGGGGATCTGCTTATCCCTAGTTTACATAGGTCAGTGTTTAGGGGCCTCCCTATTTTATTTATTTATTTTTATATGCAGGAAAAGAAGCCCAGAGCTGTGGGCTGACTTCTTGGATTCACAGAGCCAGCAGCCTTTTCAACGGTAGCAATACCACCTCTGAAATGGGAGCGTTAAAATCCCCTGTGCCCGTTCTCTCCCGCTCACCGCTCAGCCCCCACCCCGACCCCGGTTGGCCTGAACTCATTCATATCCCACCTCACAGAAGGCATGGAGAGCACGCTGGGGAGAGACTGTGACCCCTCAGAGACCAGTGTCCTGCTGTCCTCCCGTGTCCGGCACCAGGCCTGACCTCCATGACTTCCAACCACCCCACATTCCATGTCTGACTACAGCTAACTGCTCCCTGCAGATCACTTGGTCCTGAGTTAAACTTAGTTCGCAGTCATGCAAGGTCACTCTTCGTGGAGGGCAGAAAGGCTCCAGTTGGGGACAGATGGCCCTGGGGTCTAGCTCTCTGTTCGCAGAAAGTCAACACACTGGCTCGCGTGTTAAGGAAGTAGAAGGAGTGCCAGGTGGTGGGCACACCTTACCCAAAGTCCCCCAAGGGAACCATTTTGCAAATATGAGTTCCCACCTGTCCCCAGCAGGAGCATACGAATGGAGAGGTCAGCCCGCAAATTGGTACACTGTCACTTAAGATGGTCGTTTCTTTGCTGTGACTGTCCTCAGCTAGCCGACTTTCTGATCTGGGGGGGTTGGAAAATGGCTTTTCCAAGGTCATGGTCGTTGATAAACACTCACCTGTGACTTACTAGTGTGATCCGGGGCACTGTGACAGTCCTCAGCCATTCGCCAAGGGCAGCAGCTGGGCAGGAATAAATGTGGCTGATTTCTCCGGGGCTCTTGGCTCTCTACCCCAGTGTGTGGCTTGCACTGTGTTAGCTTTGTGTGTGTGTCTTGAAGAACTGTCTTCTCCCCAGGAAAATGTGTCTGCCCCGTCTCAGAACCCGGTGGAAGGGGACTTTGGAAGGGTATGTCTGCCTGCTTCCTGGGCTGAGGAGCTAAGTGGATTCGGGGTCACCTACCAGGAGCCTTGTCCATCCTCCTTCCTGACATGACTTCCCCGGCCATGTTGCTCTGTCTTTGGTTCTCTCTCTCTCTCTCTCTCTCTCTCTCTCTCTCTCTCTCTCTCTCTCTCTCTCTCTCTCTCAACCCGCAATGGCTGACAACTTACTTCCTCATATCCACCGGTCAGCGGACAGAGGGGGAGTAGAAGCCTAGAACAGGCTGTGTGGACAGTCTGCCGTCGGTGGGTGGCACAGCCATAAGGGACTCTCCGGCACGAAGAGACCTTTTGCTCAGCCCAGGTGTGAAGCCAAATCAAGACCTGCTACCATGCAGACGTGGTCATGCTGTCACTCTGCATTCATAAGACGGAAACTCGGACTCTGGAGGCAGGCTGCCTCTTTCTTAGCATGCCTTCTGGTGTGTTTGACTTCGTTGTGGTAGATAACAAGATCATAACTTGAGAGATTTATTCAAACTTGGGTTTCTGGGACTTCAGTCCATGGTCTCTGGCTCCATCGTCATGAGCCTGTGGTGAAGGAGAGACCACTCTTGGCAGGATCCTGTGACAGATCCAGCCCGCCACACAGCAGCCAGGAAACAGAGAGAATTAAGAAGGAGAGAGAGGCAAAGTGGAGTTAGGAGATGCTACAGTTGGCTGTGTGCAAGCTGAGGACCTGAATTCAATCCCCTAGAACCCACTTTAAAAAGTCAGTCATGAGCCGGGCGGTGGTGGCACACACCTTTAATCCCAGCACTCAGGAGGCAGAGCCAGGCGGACCTCTGTGAGTTCGAGGCCAGCCTGGTCTACAGAGCGAGACCCAGGACGGGCTCCAAAACTACACAGAGAAACCCTGTCTCAAAAAACCAAAACCAAAAACAAAAATGTCGTGGTGGTGCACACTAGCAAGCCTAGTACTAGGAAGGCAGATCCGAGGGCCCCACTAGCCAGCCTGGCAAGCTCTAGGTTCAATGAGAGACCCTGTCTCAAGAAATGAGTGGAGAGTAACTGAGGCAGCCTCCTGATGTGGACCTCCAGACTTCACATGCTTGTGCACATGCCCGAAAACTCTCTCTCTCTCTCTCTCTCTCTCTCTCTCTCTCTCTCTCTCTCTCTCTCTCTCTCTCTCTCTCTCTCTCTCTCTCTCTGGCATGCCTGTAATGGCCTGCTTCCTTCAAACCAGGCTCTAGCTCCCAACGATGCCATCAGTTATGTATCTATCCATGGGTTAATTCCTTGATGGTCCATTAATCTGTTGAGGAAAAGCAGAGCCCCCATGATCCAATCACTTCCCAGGACCTCCCCTCCCCTCAGCTGTTAGCCAGGCCTTTAACACATGTGACTCCAGGGACATCACAGAATTAAGCTGTAACACATTCCTAGCCCCGGCAGCGGAGGTGGGATTTGAACTCCAGGTAGTGTGATCCCTGCCCCCATCTCCCCCTGCTCTGAGAATGCCAGATTCTCAGCCCAGAAACATGCTCAGTGTCGTGGGATGGACAGCTCATTTATAATGGAATCTGGCCCGTAAAAGTTTAATGAGGAGCTTGTCTGATAAGATGCCTGGTCTTTGATCTTGGTGGATACCAGCTGCTCGTGTAAGAGGCGCTTCCTGGCCTTGGTTTTGGGGAGCACCGATGGGGTCAGCTGGGGGCAGAAGCCAGTGGGAGCAAAGGTGTAGCCCCATAGAGGTGGGGCTGCATGGGAGGGAGGGGCGGGTTCCCAGCAGCTGCAGGGGCAGACTTCTGGCTGGGATGTCCTGCAGCATCAGGAAGTGACGCTCTGATCCCTGTCCTGCCCCATGAGGTTCTGTTGGACGTTTGCCACTCCACGCTCTCAGGATGGAGGCAGAAGTGGGTAGGGCTGGGATGTGGATCCTGCTGTGAATTCTCCTTACAAACAGGGGCTGGCTAGTTAAGGGTGAGCCTCAGTGTGTGTGTGTGTGTGTGTGTGTGTGTGTGTGCACCCTTGTAATGGTTAACATCGTCAGCTTGACAGTATGTAGAATTTCCTGGGAGAAAAACCTCTAGCTGTGTCTGTGAGGGAGTTTCTAGATTCGGTAATTAAGAAGGCCCGCTCTCTCTCAGCGTGGGTGGTACCCTCGCATGGGCTGGGGTCCTGACTGGATGCAGTGTGCCCAGCTGCCTCAGACACCTTCCCCGCCAGGAAGACTGCACCCCTTAAACCGTGACGCAAGCCTTCCTTCCCACGTCACTCTGTCAGGGGACTTGTCGCGGTGATGTGAACAGGAACCGCACGGCACTGGCGGGACTCACGTGAGGGTGAGATACGTGAGGTGTTGCGTATGGCATGTGCTGTCATCTGGGTCTAGATGAGAATGCTGCCCAAAGCCCCTGTTCGAGGCTTGGTCCCCATCCTGCGGTGCTGTGGTAAGTGGTGGGAGCTCCGTGAGAGGAAGGGGCCATTGCTGGTGTTGCTCTTGGAAAGGATGTTGGGACCTGGCCAAGAAGCTGCCCCATCACCTCCTCTTTGCCCCATGTGAAGTCCTCAGCCACCACAGACACAAATCAACAGGGCTCAGTGCCTGCGGACTTTCTAAACTTTTTAAAAGTGTGTGTGTGTGTGTGTGTGTGTGTGTGTGTGTGTGTGTGTGTGTGTGCATGTCCATGTCCACGTGCAAGCCAGAGGTCAGTTCCTCTATCACCATCCACCTTGGCTTTTGAAACAGAGCCTTCCTCTCATGCTCAGAACCCCGAGATTAGGCTAAGCTGCCCCAGGAGTCCACACACTGGGATTACAAGGGTCCACCACCACGACTGCTTTTATTTTAGTAAATGAGTTCGGGGACTCGAACTCTGGTCTTCATTCTTGAGTGACGGGCACTTCAGCAACTGAGCCATCGACCCAGCCCCAACCTTTTCTTCTTTCTGAGATTCTGGAAAACTGAGTAGCACACTGTGTGTGGAACAGTGCGTGTCACTTGCACGGCTGTATTCATACCTGAGTGTGTACCCATAGACACACACGTCCTGCACACACAGAAAAGAAAGAGAAAGGAGTGGGGGAGGGGGGCAGATGGTAAGTTGATAGGCTGGGAGTGCTGTGGAGCCTAGCACAGGAAAGCAGGCATGGGAGCCTTTATCAGCAGGGAGGCCTGCCTCCTCTGCCTAACCCAGCCCACAGGGACTGCCTGGATCCCGTGAGGGACAGGTACAGAGCTGCTGAGGAGGGAACCTTCCCCAGGCACGCACTAGTGGGCACTGCCTTTGAGAGAAGGTTTATTTTAGCCCAGGAGGATCAACCCACATTCCACACAGCTCTCGGCAAGACTGAGATGCCAAGTCTGCCGTGCCTGTCCTCCATCCCTACAGACTGCTTTCCTGAAGACATCTTCCTCCTCTTCCTCCCCCTGCCCTTGCCTAGTCACACCCGTGGATTTGACTGTCTAGAAGATTCCCCTCAGCAGTGCTCAGCCAAGGGTGGCTTCTACTGTAGACCAGGACTCCACATCCCCAGATGGTAGCCAGTGCCCGGGTCCCCTAGAAAGATTGTTCAGCTTGGCGAGTCTCTCCTGGCCTTTTCCCAAGCCCAGCTGTGTCTCTAGCCCCACTACTTGCCTGCAGCAAGTCTGAGTCTATCTTGAGCCCTGGCACTCCACCTCTCAGCACCCCATCTCCCAGCACCCCACCTCTCACCACCCCACCTCCCAGCACTTCTCTGCCTGAAAGTCAAGCACCTTGATGCAAAATGTCTCCCTGACAGCTAGCTCTTATCTTTGAACTCTTTATTTTTCTTCTTTTCTGAGGCACCATCTCATGTAGCCCAGGCCAGCATCTAATCCACCCTGTAGCCAAGGATGGTCTTGGCTGCCCGATCCTCCGCCCTCCACAGTGCTGGAGCTGTGGGCGTGTTCTAGCACATCTGAGGTATTTGATGCTAAGGATGGAACCAGTTCTTCATGCACACTAAGTAAGCACACTCTCCCCACTGAGCTTCATCCCCAGGCCCTCCCTCTAGTAGTTCACACATCTGGAGCTCTGGGTGGGTGAAACAGCAGTGCCTTCCTGCCCTTCTGGCTCTGGGGGGAGCTGAGATAAAGAAAGAGTGTGTGGGTGTGACCAATCTCTGCTAACTGCTGCAGCTGGGTTTTTCAGGACCCCTCTGTATGGCCTTTGTGGCCTCCGGTTTATGACCTCATTTCCCTACACAAACATCAGTGTTTATTTAGTGAGATATCTGCTCTGGGGTCAGCTCCAAGTACTGATTGCTCTACAAGAGCTCTGCTGAGGGGTGGCGGGGAAAGCCAGATTCAACGGGCTCTGGTGAGCATGGGCTCTGTAGCAGGAGTGGGGAGCAGTAGGGTCCACTGTGGATGCATGTGCATCTGCATAGAACGAATCCACCAGACAGGGCTGGAGCTAACCAGCAGGGACCCAAGCAGCACACGTCATCCTCAGCTCTGACAGGACACCTGTGTAACAGGAAGACAGCTGCAAACTCCTGGAATGCTTTCTAGTAGCTCATATAAGTTTTTCACTACAGCCCGGCAGCCTCTCCATTCTCCACCCCAGGGTCCTCACCCGCTCCGGCAACCTCTGACCAGAGGCCTGGATCCTCACAGCCATCCTTTCTCCAAAATCTGGGTCTGCTAAATACCATGGACAAGCAGATTAGAAAGGTCTGTGGGGACAGACCACAGACTCTGATCCTGTGCCCAGCCTGAGTGGTACAGGAGTGGATCTGAATCCCAGGGAACCCACCAAAACACCCAGGTTCTTGTGTCCCAGGGCAATAAACTGGACCAGGAACATGGGGCCAGAAATACAAATAGAGTTTTTAAGAAAGGAAAGGCATCCCAGAGAAAATGGGAATGGGTTATTGTCTTGATTTCATACCTGTTGCTGTGATGAAATACTATGACAGAAGCACCTTGGGGGATGAAGGGTTTATTGGGCTCACATTCCAAGTCACAGTCCATCGTTGGGGGCCGGGGGGAAGTCAAGGAGCCAGGAGCCTGAAGCCACTGTCACATTCCATCTGCAGTCAGAAGAAGAGACCACTCTGTCCAAGACAGGTCAGGGGCCCCTGCCTAGGGAATGATGCCACCCACAGTTGGCGGGTCTTCACACATCAGATGTTGTAATCAAGACAGTTCCCCAAAGACATGACCACAGAACAGCCTAATCTTGATAATCCTTCACTGAAACCTTTCCCAGGTGATTCTAAATTGTGTCAAGTTACAGTTAAAGCCAATCACCTAGCTTAGAGAAAATGCCCAAGAGCACTGGCCAGGAGCCACGTGACCTTGTGTAGGTCATTTACATAGCACCTAACTCACACAATAATTTACCTATCGTGGGCTTTTTTTTTTTTTTTTTTTTTTAGCATGTTCTGTTGGTTGTATGAAGTCCAGGCAGCAAAGAGTTTCCAGTCTTTTCCTGCCTGCTGGCTTCTTTTATTAATACTGATGTTGTTTTTCCCAGTCTCATGTAGCCCAGGCAGACCTCTAACTTCCCATGTAGTCAGGAATGACCTTGAACTCCTGATCATCCAGCCTCCACCTCTGGAGTTCCAGTAAAGGATTGGGGATGAGCTGGAACCTTGGGGGCCCATATGTCCCACTTCTCGGCCCAATGGCTGTCACTTCTCTGTTGTCTGCAATTTGTCCCCAGTTTCCCTGATATTTTCTCTTTGGCACACACCTCTAACAGTGCTGTTGACTTGGATGAGAATTTTATAGATCGTGGCTACTCATTTCCCTAACAGTGTATGGCTCAGGTTTTGCTTTGTGGCTCTTTCTATAAATACCACTATGGCAGGCATTTTCTTTGAGAACTTGGATTTCATACTTGACGGTCAGTATTTCATCTACTCTCCCTTCATTCCTTCATTCATTTGTCCATTGTTTGTTGGTTCATTCATTCTTGCTACTCTCCAGCAGTCTGTATCTCCAGGCATCTGGGGTGTGCTTGTGCCTTTCAACATGGCTGCTGGGCCACCCTTGTCCCGTCCTCTGGACATCTTGTGTAGTGGCTTCTGTAATTCACCCGGGGGTTGGAATTTCCGAGTCACAGGGTTCACATTTTCACCCTCCAGGATGGTGCCAGATTTTTGCTAGGTGGCCTTGCCAACAAGAGCTCCCACCCACGGGGTTGAGCAGCTGAGCCACAGCAGGAGAGCGAGATAGCTTTGTCAGAGTCTGATTCCCAGAACACACATTAAAAGGAA